>NW_017673104.1:80134-151097 GCF_001879085.1 Nicotiana attenuata | reverse complement strand
TCCTCATAGCTCACACTCGCTGCTCAGTCAACTCCTTTGCTGAACAAGTATTGCAGACTCTTGTGATCCGTGTACACCTCACACGTCACACCATATAGGTAATGCCTCCAAATCTTCAAAGCATGAACAATGGCTGCCAACTCGAGATCATGAACCGGATAATTCTTCTCGTGGATCTTCAACTGCCTCGAAGCATAAGCAATGACCCTGCCATCCTGCATCAATACCGCACCAAGCCCAATACGAGAAGCATCACAATAAACTGTATAAGGTCCTGAGCCTGTGGGCAAAACCAATATCGGTGCCGTAGTCAGAGCTGTCTTGAGCTTCTGAAAGCTCGCCTCACACTCATCCGACCATCTGAACTGGGCACCCTTCTGGGTCAATCTGGTCATCGGGGCTGCAATAGATGAAAACCCCTCCACGAACCGGCGGTAGTAACCTGCTAACCCCAAGAAACTCCGAATCTCTGTAGCTGATGCTGGTCGAGGCCAATTCTTGACTGCCTCAATCTTCTTCGGGTCCACCTGAATACCCTCTGCTGATACAACATGACCCAGGAATGCAACCAAACTCAACCAAAACTCGCACTTCGAGAACTTAGCATATAACTGACTATCCTTCAGAGTCTGAAGAACCTCTCTGAGGTGCTGCTCGTGCTCCTCCTAGCTGCGGGAGTACACCAAAATATCATCAATAAAGACTATCACGAACATGTCCAAATATGGCCAGAACACTCGGTTCATCAACTCCATGAATGCTGCTGGGGCATTGGTCAACCCAAACGACATGACCAGGAACTCATAATGCCCGTACCGAGTGCGGAATGCTGTCTTAGGGACATCGGATGCCCTAATCTTCAGCTGATGGCAGCCAGATCTCAAGTCTATCTTTGAAAACACCTTTGCACCCTGAAGCTGGTCAAACAAATCATCAATCCTCGGCAGTGGATACTTGTTCTTTATCGTCACTTTGTTCAATTGCCGGTAATCAATGCACATCCTTATCGATCCATCCTTTTTCTTCACAAATAACACCGGCGCACCCCAAGGAGAAACACTAGGCCTGATAAAACCCTTCTCTAGCAAGTCTTGCAACTGGTCCTTTAACTCCTTCAACTCCGGCGGGGCCATGCTATACGGCGGAATAGAAATGGGTTGCGTGCCTGGGGCCAGATCAATACAGAAATCAATATCCCTGTCGGGCGGCATACCCGGCAGGTCTGAAGGGAAAACCTCGGGGAACTCCCGAACAATAGGAACAGAATCAATAGAAGGAACCTCTGAGCTGGAATCGCGAACATACGCCAGATAAGCTAGACACCCCTTCTCGACCATGCGTCTAGCCTTCACATATGAGATAACACTGCGAGTGGCTTGACCTGGGGTCCCTCTCCACTCCAATCGGGGTAAATCTGGCAAAGCCAAGGTCACGGTCTTGGCGTGACAATCCAAGATAGCATGATATGGGGACAATTAATCCATCCCTAATATAACGTCGAAATCCACCATGTCTAAGTGCAATAAATCAACACGGGTCTCAAGACCCTCAAACACTACCATACAAGAACGATGAACTCGGTCGACCACTATAGAATCACCCACCGGTGTAGATACATAAACAGGAATACCCAAAGCATCACTAGGCATAGTCAGGTAGGGTGCAAAATAGGACGACACAGATGAATACGTAGACCCAGGGTCAAATAGCACTGAAGCATCCCCATCACAGACCAGAATAGTACCTGTTACAACAGCATCTGAAGACTCGGCCTCTGGCCTGGCTGGCAAAGCATAACACCGGGGCTGGGCCCCACCTCCCTGAACCATATCTCTGGGACGATCGGCTGCTGGCTGTCCTCTACCTCTGGCGGTCCGAGCTCCACCTCTATGATCTCTACCTCCACCTCTATGGCCTCTACCCCCGCCTCTAGCTGGCTGGGCGGCCTGTGGATCACCTGATGCCTGAATCATAGGATGAGGAACCTGCTGCTGAGAGCTGTCAGAAGCTCGAGGGCAATACCTGGCAATATGTCTCGTGTCGCCACACGTGTAACAAGCCCTCGGCTGCTGAGAATAACGGAGTGGTGGTGCACTGATAGGTGCTGATGGTGAATTGAAAAGTTGCTGGTCGGAAGACTGCGGCTGAGAGCCACGACCACCTGAAGTACCATATGAGACCTGTAGGGCTGACTGAAAGGGCCTCGGAGGATGGCCTTTACCATAAGAATCCCCACCTCCAGACGAGGTACCACTGAATCTACCTGCATGACGGGGTCTCTTGTCTGACCCATGACCACCTCCCCGTGCAAGAGCCATCTCAACTCTACGGGCCGCATTGGCCGCCTCCTGAAAAGAAATCTCACTACCAGCTCCCATAGCCATCTGGAGACGGATCGGCTGAATCAATCCATCAATAAACCTCCGCACCCTCTCTCTCTCGGTGGGGAGTATAACAACAGCATAGCGTGCCAAATCAATGAACCGAGTCTCATACTGTGTGACTGTCATAGAGCCCTGCTGGAGGCGCTCGAACTGCCTGCGTAGTGCCTCCCGCTGAGTAACTGGGAGAAACTTCTCCAAAAACAACTCCGCGAACTGATCCCATGTCAATGCTGGAGACCCTGCTGGTCTAGATAGGCAATAGTCCCTCCACCAAGTCTTGGCGGATCCTGCAAGCCGGAAGGTGATGAAGTCGACCCCATTGGTCTCCACAATACCCATAGTCCTAAGGATCTCATGGCAGCTGAATAAGAAATCCTGGGGATCCTCTGATGAAGCACCGCTGAGTGTGGTGGTGAAGAGCTTGGAGAACCTATCAAGCCTCCACAAAGCATCTGAGGACATGGCCGCTCCATCGCCGGTCTGAGTCACAATACCCGGCTGAACTGCCATTGCTGGCTGAACCACTATAACCTGAGCCTGGGGAGCTACCTGCTCCGGAGTACGTGTAGCAGAAGTCTGAACCCCTCCTCCAGCCTGAGAAGTGGCTGGTGCTACTGGAAGCAAACCCGCTCTAGTGACGCTCTCCACAAAGCCTACCAATTGGACCAGAGTGTCCTGAAGAACTGGGGTGGCTATGAACCCCTCTGGGACCTGAGTTGGGCCCACCGGAGCTGCTGGGGCTGGAGCCTCCTCATCATAATCAACATGAGGCTCCACCTCTGGGACTGCTGCTCGGGGCTGAGCTCTGCCCCGGCCTCGGCCTCTGCCCCTCGCAGGAGCTGCTGCTGGGGGCTCGGGCTGCTGCGCGGTAGAAGAGGAAGCACGTGTTCTCGCCATCTGCGAAAGAACAGAGTAGAAAGACAATCAATATTTGAGAAACAGAACCGCACGACAGGAAAGAACAAAAGTGAAACTTTTCCTAACTCCGTAGCCTCTGGGGGATAAATACAGGCGTCTCCGTACCGATCCCTCAGACTCTACCGAGGTTGTCCGTGAGTTGTGAGACCTATGTAACCTAGTGCTCTGATACCAACTTGTCACGACTCGGATTTCCCACCCTCGGGAGTCGTGATGGCGCCTACTAATAGGAGCTAGGCAAGCCAATTAATTTAACACTTCTCTCAACATCATTAACAGTATAAAGAAGAACGAGGCAATTAATATAAAAGCGGAAGTCTCGAAACATAAATAACAGAAACCAAGTGCGGAATTTCAAATACACCTCTACCCAGATCTGGTGTCACTAACTCACGAACTTCTACCGAATGCTAAAAACAAAGTCTGAATAAGAATATAGTACTGTCTGATCCGATACAAGGGAAATCAAACGAAAGACAGAGATAAGAGAGACTCCGGGCCATGCGGACGCCAGCAAGCTACCTCGGAAATCCCGACTGAAGTAAGCTCCTAACGCTCCTACTGCTGACCAAAGGCTCCTGCTCCGGTACTATGATCTGTGCAAAAAGCACAGAAGTGTAGTATCAGAACAACCGACCCCATGTGCTGGTAAGTGCCTGGCCTAACCCCGGCGAACTAGTGACGAGGCTAGACAGGACCTACCAAAAACAACCTGTACAGATATATATATATATATATATATATATATATATATATATATATATATATATATATATATATATAGGCAACAGAAATAACAACAGAGAATATCAACTAAAAAGGGGAAGGGGGCATGCTCGGGGAAAAATACAGCGAATACAAGTCAACGGATATAACGACGAAACTATCTCAATACCATAGCTCATATATAAGTGGACGGCGTGCCACACGATCCCATTTCATAATATATAAGTGGTCGGCGCGCCACTCGATCCCATTTCTTAATTCATAAGTGGACGGCGTGCCACACGATCCCATTTCATAATATATATATATATAAGTGTAAGGCGTGCCACATGATCCCATATTATAGAATATAAGTGGACGGCGTGCCACACGATCCCATATCATAGTTCAAAATATCTGGCTTTGTAAAGAAGGCCCCATTAGGGGAATTGGACAACATAACACTTTAACCTGGCAAGGGTACAACTAACAGCCCAAATATCCCGGCAAGGAAGAGTACATAATAATAGTCTACACGTCCTGGCAAGGGAATAATCACAACACATCCTCTTTTAAATCACTTCTTTCTCAACTATCACATTCTTGTTCGAGCCAACGCTCCAAAATATACCAATCACAATTCTTCCTCAACCGTTCACATTATATGAAATTTATCAATTAAACAAGGAAGTTGTGTCACATCATTCGAATTAAAAGCAATTAAGACTCACGGTCATGCTAGACTCCGGTGCATAGACAACCGTCACCATGCCTATACACCGTACTCCACATTTAGCAAGTAGCAAATAACATCCTAATCCTATTCCCTCAAGCCAAAGTTAGAACAAACACTTACCTCGGTCCAAGAATAGCAATCAACTCTCTAATACCGCCTTTCCTCTACAATCCAACTCTGAAACAATGATATCTAGGCATAATTAGTTCAATAATATCAATAAGGGCTCAAAAACATAATCCCATAGCCTAGAAATGAAATTCCTATCATTCTTCCAAAAACACCAAAATTCGACACCGCTCCCACATGGTCCAAACACGAGGCTCGGACCAAAACCTAGTCACCCATAACCCCACGAGTTCAAATATATAATTTATTTCAAGATTCGACCCCAAATTGAGGTTGAATCACCCAAAATCCCCAAAGCCCTAACTCTACCCAAAACCCCCATTTTCTACTTTGAATTCATGATTTAGGGCTAGGAATTTAGTAATTAATAGAGGAAATTGAAGAAAACAAGTTGAACAATGCTTACCCAAGAAGTTTTGATGAAAGGGAGCTTCAATGGATGCCTAAGTGCTTGGAGAAGAAAGGAGTTCGTGTATTTTTATGAAAATACCGAGTTCACTGTTCTGATTTTAACTTAAAAATTCGCTGGGCAAAATTGCCCTTCGCGTTCGCGGGAGAGGGCCGCGTTCGCGAAGGGTAAACTGGGTAAGCTATCGCGATCGCATGGAGACAGACGCGAACGCGTAGAAGGAAAGTGCTGGGGTCCAAGAACTGTTATACGCGAACGCGATAGGGGAAACGCGAACGCGCTGAAGGGAGTCTGGCAAGCTACGCGAACACGGTCAAGTGTCCGCGAACGCGAAGAAGAAAAAGGACTATGCCCTCAAGGTCAGATGACTCTACGCGAACGCGAGGCGAGGGATGCGAACGCGATGAAGAGGGACCACGGAAGCTTCGCGAACGCATGTTTGGAACGCGAAAGCGAAGAAGGGATTTGCTGTGCAAAAATTGCAGAAAATCTGCTATGTTTTCTAGGTGTAAAATTATCCGCAACCACCTCCGAATCACTCCCGAGACCCTCGGGGCTCCCAACCAAACACACACACTAACTCAATAACATCCTACGAACTTACTCGAGCGATCAAATCGCCAAAATAACATCAAAAACCATCGAATCAAGCCTCAAGATCATCATTTTCATTTCAAACTTCATAACTTCAAATTTTAGATATTTAGGTCCGAAACACGTCAAATGGCATCCGATTTCGACCAAACTTTACAGAAAGCGCTTAACACATATTTAAGACTTGTACCGGGCGTCGGAACCAAAATACGAGCCCGATAACATAGTCTTTTAATCAATTTTCATTTCCATTTTCCTTAATAATTTCAGAAAAACAATTTCACAGAAAAATTCATTTCTCGGGCTCTCGACCTCGAAATTCGACTCTGGGCATATGCACGAGTCTCATATTTTTCTACGGACCCTCCGGGACCGCCTAATCACGGGTCCGGGTCCGTTTACCAAAAATGTTGACCAAAGTCAACTTTAGCAATATTAATATCAAAATTCTTCAAATTTTTCACAAAGTTCACATATTTCAACATAAAAGCTTTCCGGCTTTGCGTCCGGACTGCGCACGCAAATCGAGGCAACTAAAAGCGAGGTTTTGAGGGCCTCGGAAGCACGGAAAAGAGAGAAATCGGGTGATGACCCTTTGGGTCGTCACATCACACCCCTTAGAACACACCACAACCCATTCCTGATCCTCAAAACTCAACCAACGACCACCACTACACCCAAATCCCTAGAACTCATCAGAACAACCCCATATACGTGGAAACCTTGCCTCACTCCACTCAGCCAATCTCCTATGCACCAGAATCTGCTGAAAAGGACCTGCTCATCAAAAATATGGCCGAGGAACTCAAGAATTGACAAGTCGAGTTTAGGGTGTCGAATGTAATGGGGTAGAAGGTCTGAATTATGAGGATCTGTACATACAACCAGACGTGGAACTACCGGATGGTTACAAACCTCCCAAGTTTGAAATGTTTGACAGAACAGGTGATCCCAAGGTTCATTTGAGAACTTACTGTGACAAGCTTGTGGGGGTCCGAAAGGATGAAAGGATCCAAATGAAGCTCTTCATGAGAAGTAACCGGAGATGCCCTGTCCTGGTATATAAGTTAGAACCCTATGAAGTGGGCCAATTGGGTGAGCATGGCATCAAAATTTATGGACCGGTCTAGGTTCAATACGGAGAATGCACCAAATGTCTTCTATATCCAGAACTTAAAGAAGAAGCCAACCGAGACTTTCCGTGAGTATGTTATTCGGTGGAGGTCGAAAGCAGCAAACGTCAGACTAGCACTAGGAAAAGAGCAAATAAACAAGTTCTTTGTCAAGGCACAGGACCCACAATATTATGAAAGGCTAATGGTCATTGAGAATCACAAGTTCTCTGATATCATCAAACTTGGAGAAAGGATCGAAGAAGGTATCAAAAGCGGGACGGTGAAAAATTTCGAGGCACTGTAGGCCGCGAATAAAGCATTACAATCAAGGGGTATATCAAAGAAGAAAGAAGTAGGGGCAGTAATGGTGGCTCAAGGCTCAAACTCTCCACTCATATATCAAACACCTCCACCTACATACCAACCCTCACCTCCCAGATATTCTCAACCCGCCACCGCCTATCACACATATAACACCCAGCCAGCCTACTATCATTCACCTCCAACTCATCAAAATTACCAGAAACCCCGACCTAACATTAATCACAAACTACCCAGACAATACACCGCTATTGCTGAACCTATCGACCAGTTGTACAAGAGATTGAAGGCTGCTGGTTACGTCACCCCTATTCCTACAGTGCCAATGGAGAATTCATCTCAATGGGTCAACCCAAACAAAACCTGTGCATATCATCCCGGTATTAAGGGGCACACTATTGACGAGTGAAAGACATTGAAAGATAAGATCCAGACATTGACTGATAACAAGGTAATACAAGCGAAGGAAGCTGCACCAAACGTCCGTAACAATCCTCTTCCAGATCATAGAGGTGATGGAGTACATGTGATAGAGACAGATGAAGAATGGAATCCTGAGGGATCAATCGGGCTCATTCGGGAAGGCGATGATTTTAAACCCGCAGTCACACTCACTCCTATTGTGGTAAAGATGCAGCCGTCAGTCGAAGTCGAGGTAACTGCATCAGTTCCATTTGAGGTAGAGGAGGCAACACCTGCAGCCACACCTGTTCCATTTGAGGTAGAAGTGGCCACACCCTTCACAGTATCAGCAACCACACCTCCTTTCAATTCCAACGCCATACCATCAAACTATGTTGCGGAAGCCAGGCGAAAGGGAAAAGCAAAGATTGAAGAATCTGATGCCGCACAAGGAATGACCAGAACGGGAGGATCTATACACCCGAATATTTGGGAGGATCAAGCAAGGAGGATGCCACTAAGCAACCTGTTATTAAAACCGGGCCAGAGATCTTTGGAGGAAAGTACAGGCGAGGGAATACTTAGTCGTCGATCATTTAAACAAAGCTCCCGCCTAGATATCTATCTTGTCTCTACTGCAAAATTCAGAAACGCATAGGAGTGCCCTGATGAAGGTGCTAAATGAAGCTTACACGCCCAACAACATCACCAGTGGAGAAATCACCAACATGGTAGGGAAAGTGCTGGAAAGTCATAAGATCGCCTTCCATGAGGATGAACTACCGCCTGAAGGGTTAAGTCACAACACGGCACTGCATATCACAGTAAAATTCAAAGACAAATTCATTGCTAGGGTCCTAATAGATGGGGGCTCGAGTCTCAACATTTGTCCTTTAACTACTCTAAATAGGTTGGGCAAAGAATTCCACGGGATACAGGCATGAAGTATGAACGTGAAAGTCTTTGATGGGTCTCAAAGGGCCACTATTGGAGAGATTAACCTTTGCTTGCAGATGGGGCCAACTTGTTTTGATGTTGAAGTCCAAGTTCTTGACATATCTGCTACATACAATCTTCTGTTGGGTCGACCGTGGATACATGCCGCTGGGGGCCGTGGCTTCCACACTACACCAGGCCATGAAGTTTGAGTGGAACCATAAGGAGGTATTCATTCACGGAGATGGGAGTAACCCCATTTACACCAGTCAAACTATCCCGGTCATTGAGAATAGAAGAAGGCTGGGTGAAGAAACTTATCACCACATTGAACATGTCAACGCAATTGAAAAGGACAAATGGTGGAGTATTAAAATAGAAAGCATACTGGCATGGTCTGGGTACGAACCTGGCAAAGGACTAGGGAAGGATCTACGGGGCATTACTAAACCTATAAAGCTGAAATGCCACGGCACAACATTCAGGCTGGGATACTCATACACTTGGCAGGAATACAATGATTGGTCGCCGCCATGGCGTGGTCCTTATTACCTTCTCGAGCAACCAGTGCCATATCTAGGTCAGACTTTTCACCAGGCTAATACAATATGGGGAACTGTAGGGGAAAAAGCTTTAGCTGGGCTGAGGAATTTGTTCCTAGAGGACGAGGATATGGATTGCAGTGCCATAATTGAGGAGGATGAGGAAGAAGGCCTCACCATACAGACTATGGGAGAAGGGAGCTGTTCTCAGGAATTGGACTTCCACACCGTCCCAGGCCCGCCGAGTCCCTGGTTAGCTTGGCATTTAGCCTAAATTTATAGCCATGCTAGGTATTTCAGATGTTTTCAGTAATTTTGTTTTAAAGACGCGTTTTGTTTCAAAATAATTGCTCGATTAACTAAGACGTACCTGTTTTGGATATTTTCAAAATTTAATCAATGCATTGCTATTTATTATTCATTATTATCTTTCACATTTTCTTTCTACAACTTTATTATTACTTTTCCTGAAGAACCGATGACCGTGACATGCAATGATACAACGCAACATAAGGATAGTGACTTAGAAGAAGAGGAAGAAATACTCGAAGAAATTGCCAGAGAGGTTGAGAACTTTGAGAATAAACCTAAGTCCAACCTGGATGAAACCGAAGCAGTAAATTTGGGAGACACCGATACCGCCAAGAAACTTGCATAAGCATTCACTTATCACCGCCAGAGAAGGAAGAGTACATCCGTTTCTTGAAGGAATATGAGGATATCTTTGCATGGTCATATGATGACATGACCGGTCTAAGCATCCATAGTGGCTCACAAGTTGCCTACCAATCCAATGTGTCCGCCAGTAAAGCAAAAACTCAGAAAGTTCAAACCAGATATGAGCCTGAAAATTAATGAGGAAGTCACTAAGAAAATCAAAGCTAAGGTCCTCAGGGTAGTTGAGTACCCAACCTGGCTAGCCAACATTGTACCAATTCCGAAGAAAGATGGAAAAGTCAAGGTGTGTCTTGATTATCGATATTTAAACAGCACAAGTCCCAAGGACGATTTTCCATTGCCAAATATAAATATCCTAATCGACAATTGTGCCAAGCATGAATTCCAATCATTTGTAGATTGCTTTGCCGGTTATAACCAGATCTGGATGGACGAAGACGATGTAGAAAAAATAGAATCCATCCTACCGTAGGGAGTATACTGCTACAAGATGATTCCATTCGGTCTAAAGAATGTCGGGGCTACTTACGTGAGAGCCATGACAACCATCTTCCATGATATGATACACAAGGAAATAGAGGTGTATGTCAACGACATCATCGTCAAATCCAAGAGGGCCACAGATCACATAACAGACTTGAGAAAGTTCTTTGATAGGTTAAGGAGGTACAATCTAAAATTGAACCCCCGAAAATGTGCATTCGAGGTTCCCGCAGGAAAGTTGTTGGGATTCATTGTCAGCCGCCGAGGAATCGAGTTGGACCCGTCTAAGGTTAAGGCTATTCAAGAGTTACCACCACCAAAGAGCAAGAATGACGTAATGAGCTTCCTAGGACGCCTTAACTACATCAACCGCTTCATAGCACGGTCCACAGTTATATGTGAACCTATCTTCAAAATGTTGAGGAAAGACGCTGAGACGAGTTGGACTGAAGATTGTCAGAAGGAGACCGTTGCTACTCTATCTATCTGTATTAGATGGAGTTGTCGGATGTGTTTTGGGACAGTATGACGAGATAGGAAGAAAAGGGCAAGCCATATACTACTTGAGTAAGAAGTTCACGCCTTATAAAGCACGATACTCTCTGCTGGAACGCACCTGCTATGATTTGACCCGGATGACCCAGAAATTGAGGCATTACTTTTATGCCTATACCATATACCTCATATCAAGGATGGATCCTCTAAAGTACATCTTTCAGAAGCCCATGACAACCGGAAAGTTAGCCAAGTGGCAGATACTCTTAAGTGAGTTCCATATCATTTATGTAACTCAGAAGGCAGTCAAGGACAAGCATTTGCAGACCACCTTGCCAAAATCCTATGAGAGGAGAATACGAACCCTTAAAAACGTATTTTCCCGATAAGGAATATCGTTCGTATGAGAAGACATTGCTGAAGCATACGGCGGTTGGAGAATGTTCTTCGATGGAGCTGCAAACTTCAAATGAGTTGGCATTGGAGCAGTTTTGGTATCAAAAACAGTTCAGCATTACCCGGTATCCGCAAATCTTAGGTTTCCATGCACCAACAACATGGCCGAATACGATGCTTTCATCATGCGGCTCAATTTGGCAATCGATATGAATATACAAGAGCTTCTTGTAATTGGCGATTTGATCTTTTAGTACATCGGGTTCAAGGAGAATGGGCTACAAGAACACCAAAATACTATCATACTTGCATCATGTGCAGGAATGGATGAAAATATTCACAAAGGTAAAATTCAAACATGTACCCAAAATTCATAATCAGTTCCCACACGCACTGGCCACTTTATCATCAATGATACAACACCCAACAAGAATTTCAATGATCCCATCATGGTGAAAATTCATAACCAGCCAGCTTACTGTGCTCATGTTGAAGAAGAAACAGAAGGAAAACCCCGGTTCCACGATATTAAAGAATATTTGGCGAGAGGAGAATATACAGAGCAGGCAAACAATACTCAGAAACACACTCTGCGGAGGTTATCCAATCACGTTTTCCAAAGCGGAGGCACCCTGTATAGAAGAACTCTTGATCTAGGGTCGTAAAGGTGCGTTGACGCAAAGGAAGTTTCCAGATTACTCGAGGTGATACATGCCGGAACTTGTGGACCACATATGTATAGTTTTGTTCTAGCCAAGAACATACTCAGAGCTGGATGCTTTTTGATGACCATGTAAACGGATTGCATCCGGTACGTATAGAAATGCCACCAGTGCCAGGTACATGTAGACATGATGAAGGTACCACCAAACGAGCTCAATGCAACAAGTGCACCTAGGCCTTTTTCTGCTTGGGGAATGGATGTCATTGGTCCAATTGATCCCACCGCTTCTAACGGGCACCGGTTCATTTTTGCGGCTATTGACTACTTCACGAAATGGGTAGAGGCTGCATCCTACAAAGCTGTAACCAAGAAAGTCATCGTAGATTTTGTCATGGATCGTATTGTTTGCCGATTCGCGGTTCCCGAATCCATTATCACTGATAATGCCGCCAATCTCAACAGTGATTTGATGAAAGCCATATGTGAAACCTTCAAAATCAAGCACAAAAACTGTACATCATACAATCCTCAGATGAATGGAGCCGTGGAAGCTGCTAACAAGAACATCAAGAAGATACTAAGGAAGATGGTAGAAAATCACAAACAATGGCACGAGAATCTACCCTTTACCCTATTGGGATACCGCACTATGGTCCGCACATCAACTGGGTCAACTCCCTATTTACTGGTTTATGGTACTGAAGTTGTCATTCCAACCGAGGCAGAAATTTCTTCTTTAAGGATCATACAGGAAGCCAAACTCAGTGATGCAGAATTGATAAGGAGCCGCTATGAGCAACTGACCCTTATAGACGGAAAAAAGAAGAAGGAAATATGTCACGGTCAGCTTTATCAGAATAGAATGTCCAGAGCTTTCAACAAAAGGGTCAAACAAAGACAATTCGCACCGGGACAGTTGGTGCTAAAGAAGATCTTCCGACATCAAGATGAAGCCAAAGGGAATTTCTCTCCCGATTGGCAAGGTGCTTACATGGTTCGCAGGATGCTAACGGTAGGAGCACTCATACTTGCAGAAATGGACAGAGAAGTCTGGCCAAAACAAATCAATTCAGACGCAGTCAAGAGATACTATGTTTAGATTGTTTACATTCCTTCATACGATGTAATTGAACTACGCTTGACCTGATTCTCGTTTAAGAGGGGACACATAGGGAGCCCTGTGGGTTCGTTCATATTTAAATAAAATATTCATTGTCCCCCAGCACCAGAAACTGGGAAAAATTTAGAGGAGGACCCTCAAAATTCCAGAACAAGTCCAGCCAACGCCATCATATGCCAGATAGTCAGAAATTGGTTAAGAAACTGGGGCAGAATTTTGAGAAGAATTCTCAAAATTCCGAAAAAGGTTCAGCAAGTTTCGTCGCACGGAAAACGTCCAAAGGATCATTTACAAAACTGGGGCAGAATTTTGAGGAGGACCCTCAAAATTCTAATACAAGAAAGCAGCAATGTCTCTAAAATGTGTTACAGTCATTAGTTCATCTAAAATTACTCAATATTTCACTGTGTTTTCTAGAATAGCTCTAGTTTCATCAATAATTGCAAAATTTCGAAAACTCAATTTCCGTGATAGCCAGGCGTTACCCAGGGCAACTCAAACAAGGCCTCCAGAACGAAGCGAAGCACGGCCAACAGACGAAGGCACGAACCAACCTCCCCGTACAAAACTTACAATTTTTCTTTGGATGTAGATACAATGGACATAACAGGAGCATTCGCAAATATACACGCAACAATATCACTATCAATCGAGCCACCAGACACAAATATATCTCCAGCTAAGAAATATTCTACTCCTATTTGCTACTTGCTCACTGCATAAGGCTAAGCATTGCCTTCTCTCTGCATGAGGCTAAGCCCTACCTCCGCATTTGCATAAGGCTAAGCACCGCCTTCTCCTTGCATGAGACTAAGCCTTGTCTCAAATCTTACATGAGGCTAAGCCCTGCTTCCGCATTTGCATAATCCAAAGCACTGCCTTCTCACAGGACTAAGAATTTTCCCTCCCTACATAAATGTTGCTCTAAACATGGCACTATCTTCTTCCCTCGGGCTAAGCTCTGCCCCAAAACTCCGCACAAGACTAAGCTTTGTCTTGCTATCACTTTCAGCATCATATCTTTGCACTTCATAGGCTGACATATAGCCAACCTGTCCAAAGGCGTCATAGTCCGAAGGCATCATCCTCATAGCCTGATGGAAACATGTCATGGCCGAAGGATCTCTCAATACTTGCCTATCATTATTCAAAGGCGTCAAGGTTCAGAGGCACCATCCTCATGGCCCGAGAATATCATTTCATGGCTTGCGAATCTCCTATCTCATAATTCATGGCCTAGGACATCATTGTCTAAGGGCGTCATCTGCACTGCCCAAAGACAATCTTTCATTGTCCAAAGTGAATCTGCTTCACGTTTAAATTCTTGCAGTAACCTATATACTTGCATTTATCGTATTTTTAGTTTTTCAAGTAATCCAGGAGGTAACCGTCCTTCAAACAGGAGCAACATTCACTCCGATTTCCGCTCATACCATTCTCACCTTGTCATTATAACCAACCCCCCATTAATTACCTACCTTACTCTGTGACATTAAGATATCTACCCCATAATACATCTGCTACACTCCAAACTCATAATCATAACTCCATCCGACATTATACTTCACAAAATAATCTTTTCCATCGGCTTCATTCACCATTGGGTCTAGAACTACACATGGCCTGATTCCTGTATAGCTAGGGACATGTAGGCAACTTAGAGACCGGGGTTCGGCCTCTATTGTTTTCAAAACACCCGTTCGGTCAAAATCGGTCATCATTTCTTTACCCAAAAACTCTTTCATCCTTCCCGGGTAAAGAGGGGCAGCTGTTGATACCCAATTTTCCATCATATATTTATAAATATGCATGCATACTTTCAAAATATTGTGCATACATGCACAAATGTTTCTACGATTTTTCTATAATTTTAAGTGCCTTAAATCAATTTATTTCTGCATTTTTATTACTTTATGATGATTTAATCATCTAAATTCAACATTTAGGCTCATATAAGTGTTCAAATATTTTAATTGCTTTATTTACAATTACACTTGCATTTTTTAGACTGTAATTGCATATCTTCCAATAATAGCATGTACATAACTACATTATCCATATAAAAATTAACATTTTATATTTTATAATATTAAGTAATTAATTTAAATCACCTTCATGCATGGAAATCATTCTTTATCATTTAATTAGCTATTTTTTAAGTTATTTTCATTTAGTAAAATGGGTATTTAACAAATAGCCCCTAAATTATACCCAAAATTGGACCCCTTCCCTCCCCCCCACCCCAATTCAATTTAATTAAACCTAGACCCAAATCACCCCAACCTAAACCTAAAGACCTCTACTAGGCCCCAAACCCCTCTAATCTTGGCCGTTGATCTCTGAGATCTATGGTCCCCATTCATTCTTTCCATTTTTAACGCAAACGACCCCCTAACCCTATTCATTTTCTACAACTAACCTCCTTTAGATCCCCTTCTTTTTCGGTTGCCTCTGAGACCAACCCTAACCCTAGCGCCGCCACCTAAATTCTCCCCTAAACCTTTCATTTCTTACTTGTTCCGTGGGGTTCCCTGGTGATTTGAGGCCCCTACCAGCCTCTTACTTCTTCTGGTTGTTCGATTTTGTTATTTCATGAAGGGATCTCTATGACATCCAACCCAGATTATGTTCGAAACTATTTGAGAGTCTGCCTACGGTCATTTGCGTTTGTGAGTACTATTTTTCTGTGTTTATGGCTCGAATCTCTGGTTCCAAACCAGATTTTTTTTATCTCTGTTAGTTTCTCAAAACCCTCATCTCTTACACTTTGAATCTGTTCAGATCCTGGTAGATCTTAAACGTTTACGAGTTTATACGCTATCTTTCTTTAAAACTTTTCTTTTCTCTTGATCATCGACTGATTTTAATGTTCCTCCAAATTAGGGTTTTTAATTCTTTATTATTTGCTATAGATTTGAAGTGATTTTGAGCTTTTATAGCATTTTTCTTTAAAGGTTTTTTCCTTTCCATAAAATTAATAGATCCTAATGTTTCTCTAAAACTAGGGTTCCACTTCTTCTTGTTTCTGCAAAAAAAAATTCTAAAGGTTTTTAAGTGTTTGAAGCTGGTTATCTTTACTCTTTTGTTCTAGTCCTTTGTTTGTTCATTTGTCTCACTGTTTACTTCAATTTTTCCCGTTATTGTCAATCAAAATAGACTAACTAATTTTACTTAGGGTTCAGATCATAGTTTCCTATTAAAATTAGTACTTCCCCATGATTTTACCTATTTTCCTCATTTTATAACTTTTAAGTGGTAGTACTTGCCTTTTAGATTAATCAGTCTAATCTATGTTCTTTAGACTTATTGCTTACCTTATTTAACTTCAATCATGCTAGCTGACTGATTTCGTATGAGATTCTCCATAATTTAAGTGATATTAATTGATTAGGTTAGCCCTAACTGACTGGTTAATTGGTTTGCATGCTTTATTTATGTGCCGTTAATTATCCTTGCCTTATTTGTTTACTCTGCTCAAAGTTATATAAGCCTCACTCTTTTTCTTTAACACACACGCACATAGACATAAAAAGTACACAAAAATTCTTGCTCTCTTCCTCTATCACAATCTTCTGCTCTTTGGTGTTACATTGTCTAGCTGGCTGGAAGCCCAGGCTAGACCTTTGGACTCTGCTTGCTTCACTCTTCTATTGCTATCTCTTCACTGGTATGCTTCCACTACTGCCATTCAATTAAACCTACGTGTTTTCCTACTCAGCATGTTTACTGCTATTCAATTTAACTATGTGCCCTGTTATCAGCATGTCTACTTCTATTTCATTAGATCCATGTGCTTCATGTTTATTGTTCCTAATCAGCATGTTTACTGCTATTCAATTAGGCTATATGTTTCCTGCTATCCAATTTGACCTATGTGCTTCCTTATAATTAGCATGTCTTTCTTCTGTTTAATCAAACATATGTGTTTACTGCAATAACATGTCTACTTCTGTTTGACCTATGTGTTTACTACAAAAGCACGTCTACTTCTATTTGATTAAACCTATGTGTGTCCTGCTTTCAACCTGTTTACTCTTGTTTTAGCTAGACCTATGTGCTTCTGCTTTTAGCAAATCTGCATGTTTGCTCGTATGTAAATTAAACTTATGTTTGTTTACTTCTCAACTAGCATGTTCTTTCTAGATTGTTTTTAAGTATTCACCTCTCACAGACTCCTGTCCAACATTGCTCCCAATCCCTGCTACCCCTTTTTATGTGACTATCTGATTGATCCCAGCACGCCACGTTTTTGTTTAGTGTCTGCTCACCTAGTAACATCTAGTAAACTAAGTTGAAACTTTAAGTGATCCTGTTTTCTGTATACTGTTTGATTGTGGGGACATTTGTTTGAGTTACAAGAATTGAATGACCCTGTCTGCTCCTTACATTCTGAGAATCCAAAACTATTTTCTTAAAAATATCTCTTGTTTTCAACTCCTACTCTTAGAAGACCTAGGGTCCTGCCCCTCCAGTGTGAGCATTGCCTAAGAGTCCATCAAACTCCTCTGAACTTTGACACAGTGGGGCTCGCCTTCCAAACTTGCTCACAAAAGGGTTACTTTGAAAAGTTTTCGGGTGTGAACATTGCTTGGATCCCCTGAGGCCCTTGAGAACTTTGACACAACAAGATACCATTGGGTGCACTATGAGAGTATTGGCATGTTCATACATGGTTGAAGGCCTGACTTTTCAGATTTACTGTTTGGGCCTGTTGAAGCTCCCTATAGTTTTAGCAGTTTCACTTCTGTTATTCATTATTTATGTTGGTTTGTAATAGTAATTTCATTGTAAACAGATATTGTGGATATTAGTAAAGGTGGGAGGGATTCTTATATATGCTCTGTTGGGAAAGGGTAGATACTATGCCTATAGGCTGCTGTGATGTTTGTTTGCTTATGTACATTCAGATACTATGCCTATGAATTTAAAATTGGTCCTGCATTCTAGATACCATGCCTATAGGTTATTGTGATGTTTGTTTGCTTACATGCATTCAGATATTATGCCTATGAATTTAAAATCAGCCCTGAATTCTAGATAGCGTGCCTATAGGTTACTGCAACGTTCGTTCATTTAGACACCATGCCTGCAAGCTTAAAATCAATCTTTACATGTAAATCAGTTTCTGCATGTCTATATGGTTAAAACTAATTTCTACACTTAGATACCATATCTGTAAGTTAAAATCAGTTTCTACACCTAGACAGCATGCCTATAGGACCTAACTGCCTGCTTAAAAGTGTTTACTGGTTTATTGTCGTCCCGATTAACAGTAGACGTCATGTTCATAGGAGATCTCAGATCCACGCCTACTGAAGCCTGTAGGGCGATTAAAATCTGAAAGTTATAAAACTGTGGTTTGTTAGTGTATTGCCCAGATCTAGCTAGTCCTAAAATCAGTAGGCAACTGATTAAGTACCATCTGCCTCGCTTTAGTAAAACACTGCATATGTTCTGCTTGGTGCTCACCTAGGTATCTTGCTATAGGACTTCTAAAGTGTCTGAAATACTATTGATTGAGACATGCAATTGCCTGCTTATTTGCGGAGGTAAAATGTGAGCCTTTAATTGTTCCTTTACCTGACAGTCCTATGTGTTTTGCTTGTCACTTAGATTTTCTCCTTTTAAACACCATATGAGAGTCTAGATCTACCTTAACTAGAAGTCCTAAACACCTCCAGGACCATAAGTAAAAGACGGGTAATGCATATATAGGGTACGTTTAATTAGAATCCCTTATATAACCACTAAGGGGAGGGTAATCGGGTAGTAAAGGATATGATGACTTGTGCGTTAATGCTATGTGTAGCACCCCGATTTGGGGACGATTACAAAGTATTGCACAGAAGTGATCCTATAGGCTAAAAAAGCTAAGACCCCTTGACTCCCTGCTTTTCTAAGTAATGTCTGTTTGTTTATCTGTTTATAAGACAAATTCGCTTAAATTGAGCTTGGCCGGGACCCACCGTTGTGGACCTCGAGAGGTTCCTAATACCTTCCCCTCAAGGTTATTTCAAGCCCTTACCCAATCTCTAGTAGTGCAAACTGGTTTATGAGTTATTGGTTTTAGGTGCCCTAACACACCTTAAATCCGTTAGGTGGCGACTCTTCAAATACCGTACCCAATTCCCAAAAGGAAATGAGTTGTCCCCAATGAATGTCGAAACCAGATTTCGCGAGGAAAAACGGGTCGCAACAACGTTCATTCATCAGATATAATTGAACTACGCTTGACATGATTCCCGTTTAAGAGGGGATACGTAGGTAGCCCTTTGGGATCGGCTATACCTTAATAAAAGCTTCATTTTCCCCCAGAACTAGAAATTGGGGCAGAATTTTGAGGAGAACCCTCAAAATTCCGGAGCAAGTCCAGCCGATGCCATCATATGCCAGAAAATCAGAAATTGGTTAAGTAACTAGGGCAGAATTTTGAGAAGGATTCTCAAAATTCTGGAGCAGATTTCACAAACCTCGCTGCATGCATAATGACCAAATATCAAACTGGGGCAGAATTTTGAGGAGGACACTCAAAATTCTTTCGCAAGGAAGCTGCAATGTCTCTAAAAGTGTTACAGTCATTAGTTCATCTAATTTACTTGATATTACATATCACTATGTTTAATAAAGTAAAACAACTCTATTTCGCCAATAAATGCATATTTTCAAAACATTATTTCTATAGCAACCAGGTGTTACCCAGGATAACTTGAACAGGATTCCCAAAGAAGAACAAAGCAAAGCCAGCAGACGAAGGCACGAACAAACCTTCCCCCCCCACCCCCCGCCCCCTATAAAACTCACATGTTTTGTTTGGACGCTGGCACAATGAACATGACAGGATTATTCGCAAATGTACACACATCAAAATCACTACCAATCAGGCTACCATACCCAAATATCTCTCAAACTAAGAAATATTCTACTCTTATTTGCTACATGTTCACTGCATAAGGCTAATCATTGCCTTCTCTTTGCATGAGACTAAGCTCTGTCTCAAATCTTCCATGAGGCTAAGCCCTGCCTCCACATTTACATAAGGCTAATCATTGACTTCTCGCTGCATGAGACTAAGCTCTGTCTCAAACCTTGCATGAGGCTATTCCCTGCCTCCTTTTTTGCATAAGGCTAAGCATTGCTTTCTCTATGCATGAGGCTAAGTCCTGCCTCCTTGTTTGAATAAGGCTAAACATTGCCTTCTCTCTGCATGAGGCTAAGCCCTGCCTCCTTATTTGCATAAGGCTAAGCATTGCCTTCTCTCTACATGAGGCTAAGCCCTGCCTCCTTATTTACATAAGGCTAAGCACTGCCTTCTCTTTGCATGAGACTGAGCCCTGTCTCAATCCTTGCATGAGGCTAAGCCCCGCCTCCCTATTCGCATAAGGCTAAGCATTGCCTTCCCTTTGCATGAGACTAAGCCTTGTCTCAAATCTTGCATGAGGCTATGCCATGCCTGTACATTTGCATAAGGCTAAGCATTGCCTTCTGTTTGCATGAGGCTAAGCCCTGCCTCCGCATTTGCATAATGCTAAGCACTGCCTTCTCCTTGCATGAGACTAAGCCCTGTCTCAAATCTCGCATGAAGCTAAGCCCTCCCTCCCTATTTGCATAAGGCTAAGCATTGCCTTTTCTTTGTAGGAGACTAAGCTCTGTCTCGAATCTTGCATGAGTCTAAGACCTGCCTCCATATCTGCATAAGGCTAATCTCCCTTCCCTTTGCATGAGACTAAGCTCTGCCTCGAATCTTGCATGAGGCTAAGCCCTGCCTCCATATCTGCATAAGGCTAAGCATTGCCTTCTCTTTGCATGAGACTAAGCCCTGACTCAAATCTTGCATAAGGCTAAACCCTGCCTCCATATCTTCATAAGGCTATGTTGCCTTCTCTTTGCATGAGACTAAGCTTTGTCTCGAATCTCGCATGAGTCTAAGCCATGCCTCCTTATTTGCATAAGGCTAAGCACTGCCTTCTCGTGAGATGAAGCACTGTCTCCTTTTGCATAAGTTTTGCTCCACTTCCAATCTGCATTATCTCCTTCTCTTGGAGCTAAGCTTTGCCCAAACTCTGTGCAAGGCTAAGAATTGCCTTGTTATCACCTTTGGTAACATGTCTCTGCACTCCATGGGCTGATGTATAGCCAATTTGTCCAAAGGCGTCATAGTACGAAGGCATCATCCTCATAGCTTGAAGACACCATGTCATGGCCTAAGGATCTCTGAATACTACACGCCATTATTCAAAGGCGTCATGGTTCATAGGCACCATTTTCATGGTCCGAGAACATCATTTCATGGCTTGCGAATCTCTTATCTCAAGATTCATGGCCCGGGACATCATAGTCTATGGACATCATCCTTACCATCCAAAGACAACCTTTCATGGTCCAAAGGGAACTTGCATCATGTTTAAATTATCGCCATACTCTATATACTCGCATGCATTGTGTCTTAAGTTTTGTAGGTAATTCGGGAAGTAACCGGTCTTCAAAGTGGAGCAACCTTCGCTCCGGTTTCCATTCATACCCTTCCATTTTCCACTTATGCCTTACCATTATTTCAAACGTAATCGACCCCATCAATTACCCACCTTTACTCTGTGACCATTCGGATATCTGCCCTATGATACATACGTTACACTTCAGGCCCATATTCATGAATTAACATAAAACCCATATGATACTATCCTCCCCAAAGAAGAAGTCTTTCTGGAACTTGCTACCATTCCTATAACAACTCCATCAGTTTCATTCGCCGTTGGGCCCAGAGTTACACATGGCCTGATTCCTATAAAACCAGGGCATTGTAGGTAGCTCAAAGACCGGGGTGCAGCCTATATTTTTCAAAACATCCCATTCGGTCACAAGCGGTAATCATTTCTTTACCCGAAAATTCTTTCATCCTTCCCGGGTAAAGAGGGGCAGCTGTTGATACCCAATTTTTCCCTCATATATTTTCAAATATGCATACATACTTTAAAAATATTGCATATGCATTTACAGACATACACAAGTGTTTTTGCAATTTTTTATAATTTTAAAGGCCTTAATCAATTTATTTATGCATTTTTAATTATATAAGTATTCAATAATTATTCCTCATATTAATTTATGATGATATAATCATCTAAATTCATCTGCCCATCTAAGTGTTCAACTATTTTAATTGCATTTTTATATTTACATTTGCCTTTTTTAGACTATAATTGCATATTTGCAATAATATCCCATATATATGCATAATTACCTTATCTACACAGAAAATAAATTTTTTTTATCTTTTTATAATGTTAAGTAATTATTTTAAATCATGTTCATGCATAAATCATATTTTTATTATTTATAAATTATTTTATAAAATTATTTTTATTAAACTAAATTGGTATTTAATACATAGCCCCTTTTTCTTAATTAAATTCCCTAACCTAACCCAACCCAAATACCCGTTCAACCCAACCCAAATACCCATCCAAACCGACCCAGAACCCCATCTGATCGTGCCCGTTGATCTTTAAGATCAACGATCCACGTTATTTCTTACATTTTAAATCTAACAACACCGAAAAAACCCTACCCATTTCTCAGAATCCGCTGCCTCTGAACCCTCTTCTTCTCTCTTTTCTCTCAGACGCTTGATGAGTGGTGATTTTACCACTCAATCTAGTCCCTTTTCCTTAGCTTTTATGTCCTTTATCTATCATATGAGGTCGTTTATGGTGTGTATTGTTAGATTTTCAGGTAAATGATGCCCTGGAGTGATTTGAATTCAATTGGAGTGGAATTGAGCAAAAAAGGGTGAAAACATGCAAAAAAACTCCCTAGTGATTCCGCATCTGCGGAGTGAAGATTGCAGAAGCGACCCCGCTTCTGCGTGAATAGTTCCGCATCTGCGAAGTTGTTTGAGATTGCAAGGAACCGCATCTGCGGTTGGATTACCGCTTCTGGGTCGCGCATCTGCGCCTGGTGAACCGCATCTGCGGTCACAGAGTATCAGCTGGCAAATCGCTTCTGCGATGGGATCTCCGCATCTGCGGAGCCGCACCTGCGATGATTCTTCCGCAGGTGCGGTAAACGGGCATCAGATCTGGGCAAATTAGGCATTTCACATTTTCTAAATCCCAAAACCATTTTTATACTGGTCCAAGCAGATATTTTTGACATCTTTGGCTTATTTTCAGTTCCTAGAACTAGAGAGAGCAAGTATTGAAGCTAGGGTTTTGCACACACACTTGGGTTTTGAAGATTTCAAGCTTGTGGTTAAGATTTTCTTACCCATTTATGTTTATTTCTTCATTTTCTTGCTTTGTATTGTGTATCTAAGTGTGTAGTATTTTATCCAACACTTGAATCTTGTTTAAGGAAATATTCATGTTTAAAGTGTGGATTAAATACCTTGTTGTGCTTATGTATTGAATGATTTTTATCCTTTTATGAAGTGAGTTATTGCTACATTAATTATTCTTTGTTCTTTAATGTTTCCAAAGGGATTAGCTAACCCTAGGACTCGCCCATTACCTCCGAATTAATTTTGGAAAAGATAATTTGGTGTTGGGAAAGACTAATCAACAAGAACTTGAGGCGTTAACCCTCATTTTATAGATTCTACCTTGGGATAGGATTGAACTACTTGTAGCCATATCAAGGAGTGCTTAATCTCTTAATTGTCTTAGGGATAATTCAATTAGGAAGTCTTGTTCGTCTTCGGAAGAAGCTAATTATGAATTATTACCCGTGGCTAATTAACATAAACTCGCTCATATTTGTAAAATCATGAAATACATTGGATCGTTACTCTAGTGTAATTCCCGATGCAACCATACTTGTAGCCATTGATCATCTTACTTGCTTTCTAGGTTAGTTTACATTTCCGCATTTAGGTATAAACACTTTTAAAACAAAAGTCTTAGTGTTTGGCATTGCGAGATAAGTGATAATTTTCTTACATTCCTAATCGCCTACATATTGTTCTCTGTGGGATTCGACTCCGACCCATAGTTGGGTAAATTATATTGCATGCGACCGTGTTCATTTACTTTTTAGTAGTGAATTTGGACGTCATCAACGCTCTCAAACCCTAGAGCACCGTCACTCAAAAATCCCTCCAAATCCCTTCGATTCCCAATCAGCTATGGAATCATTTGGTGATTTGCCGTCTTATCTGACCTCCTACCTCTACTGGTAGTTCGATTTTCATGTTACATAATGAGATCTCAAGGGATTCGAACCAGATTTTGTTCAAATCTCTCATCATTTCGATTAATCCGCCTATATTCAACCCTATGTCTTTGAGTACTATCATTTTAGTATTTTCGTGGCTTCAAATCTCTGGTTCGAACCAGATTTTCTACCTCTATTCATAAACCTAGCTATTTTTGTTAAATCAGTTTGTTTGTTTTTACTATTATTGTTAACCGATTTTACTATGCCCTAGCATTTTAATTTCTAACGAGTTTTCTGTAAAAATTCTAAGAAGTTTAAATACTTTCAGTTACGGTTTTCTTCTTTACTATTTCGACCGATCTTTTTTAAGTTTCATCTCTATGTCTTTGACATATCCTAGGGTTTCGACTCTCCGACTATTTATCCTGTTGTCTTTTGCCTGTTTCGTTTAACTCTGTCAATTAAGTTGTTAATTGATTGACTTACCTAAATTAGGGTTTGAATTTAGTACCCATACATCCTTATTTAAGTTTTACTTGTTCTCACCCTATTTATGTATCCATATTTTTGGCTTGATTGTGTGTCATGATTCCTAATTGATTCCGGAAACTGTTTCTTACCTTATTAACCTTGCTCTTAATTACGGATTGATTCTGTGTGAGATTCTTCCTTAAATTAAGTGGTACTCATTTGATTCTGTCCTCTTAATTGATTCCTGACTAATTGATAATTGATTTTTCATACCTTATGTATGTGTGATTGATTCATTACCTTTTGTGACCTACCCTATTGCATGCTATAAAAACCCTTCTGGTTCTGATTTTCAAGGGATAGACTCAGACACTTACACGAGCACACTTAGAAAGAAACATACACACCCATACAAACTCTTGCTCTCAAACCCTTCTGTTACATGTGTTTGCTGCATTGTCTAGCTGGCTGTAAGCCAAGGCTAGACTATTGGATTTTGCATACTTTCAACTTTCTGTTTGCTATTCCTTTACTGGTATGTCTCTATTCCTATTGTCACTCAATATGCTATGGAGTTGAACCTATGTGCTTCATGTCTATTACCCTTAATCAGCATGTCTACTTCTATGTGAGTTGAACCTATGTGCTTCATGTTTATTACTCTTAATCAGCATGTCTACTTCTATGTGAGTTGAACCTATATGCTTCATGTTTATTACTCTTAATCAGCATGCCTACTTCCATGAAATTAGACTTAGGTGCTTCTTGTTTTTCAGCAGATCTGTTATGCCTATGTCTATTTATCTCTCAACTAGCATGATTTCTGTCCTATTTTAAGTGTTCACCCCCTAACAAACTCCTGATTAATTTATGACTTTTATGCTCTCAACTTTTGCTACCTTTCTGTATGACTGTCTGATCAGTAATTTGATCCCAGCATGTTGTTCTTTGATTAAAATATGTCTATGTGTTCACCTAGTAATAAATAATGGATTAAGGCCATGTGAAACCTTGTTCATATTAATTGATACTCTGTCCTGTTTGTTGTCTGATTGCTGGAGTTCATGGCTGAACTCTCCCTAGTAAATGTGTGCTGCTTGTGGTTCTTATAATCTGGTAATCTGTTTCTGCGCACTTCTGAAATCCAAACTATTTAAAAAAAATTGTCTCATATTTTCAAATATTATTTCCAACTCCTACTCTTAGTTAACTAGGGTCTTGCTACCCCTAATGTGAGCACTGCTTAGGGTCCATGAGACTCCTCTGAACTCTGACACATTGGGGCTGGTTTCCGATCCTTTATGAACTGCTTATGAACATTTGTTCTTTAGTGTGAGCACTGCCCTGGGTTCTCGAAGCCCTTGGGAACTCTGAC
Organism: Nicotiana attenuata; assembly: GCF_001879085.1. Classification (NCBI taxonomy): domain Eukaryota; kingdom Viridiplantae; phylum Streptophyta; class Magnoliopsida; order Solanales; family Solanaceae; genus Nicotiana; species Nicotiana attenuata. The sequence continues at coordinate 125,073 of NW_017673104.1, read as the reverse complement.
GCACTAGAGATTTGGGTTCTTGGTGCTTTGCCAATGAATACTGTGTATCTCTGTGCTTTAGATGTTGTTATGGTTTGAAGGCCTGGGTTATCCGGATGCATTGGACCCGCTGCAGGCCTTCTATAGTTATATACTTTGTAATCTATTCATTTGCTTATGGTCTGTAATAATTATTTGTAATAACGATGGGGCAATAGTGAATTGGGGAAAACTGGGCCTAGTTTGATGTTTGCATTAGAATGGGGTAGAAAACCGGTTTTAGGTGCCTGTTTCTTTCAAATATTTTTCACTACTATATGTTAGATATCCTGCCTATTGGTTATTCACTTGTTCAGTTATATTTTGTTACTTCATGCAATAGATAACATGCTTATATGTATTTGTTTCAATACATTATGTTACTATGTGCGGTAGATAACATGCCTATAGGATCAAAACAGTTATGAATATCCCATCAAGATTCACTACTGCATTTAAATCATGCCCACAATGTTTAAAAATCAGTTCTGCATTTTTTGAAAATCCCGTCTGTAAAGTTTTAAATCATTTTTGCATTTAGATACCATGTCTATAGGAAATTTCAGAGTCATTTTGCATTTAGATACCGTGTCAATAGGAAACTTCAGATTTTTTTTTTTTGCATTTAGATATCATGCCTATAAGGTTTTAAGATCAGTTCTTCTACACTTAGATATCATGCCCGTAGAGTCTAAAGGATAAAATCAGTCTGCTAAAACCAGTAATTGTTTACCGCTCAGATAGCCGATTTATAAAGTTCCATCCGACCATCGCTTAGGCAATCTTGTAGGTCAATTAGATTCCGTGTTTAAAATTGCTATTTTCCTGCTGCTTGAAACTTGCCCAAATTCTAGAAGTAATAAAAATCAGTAGGTAAATTGGTTAAGTATTTACTTGCCTTAATAAAACTGCTGCATATTTTGTGCTCATCTTGATATCCAGCTATAGGACTCTAAATCGTTTAAAAACTATTTGAGGCGTGCATTTGTTTTGTCTATTTGTGGAGGTAAATGTAAGCCCCCTTAATTGCATCTTTATGTGATAGTCCTATTTGGCTTTTTGTTTGTCGCTTAGTTTTCTCCTAGTAAAATAACATAGATGAGTCTGGAACTTCCTTAAATAGAGGTCCTAAACAAATCTAGGCCCACAGGCAAGGGACGGGCAATACACGCATAGGGCATGTATCAGATGTTATTAGAAAGCTAGGTAATAAAACAAAAAGGGGATTGGGTAGTAAAAGGAAATGACGACCTATGCGCTAATGCTATGTGTAGCACCTCAATTTGGGGACTATTACCAAGTATTGCACATAAGTGATCCTATCGGCTAAAAACCTAGGACCCCCTTTTACTCCTTGTTTTAGAAATAATCTCTATTTGTCTAAATTGCTTTATTTGTTTATAAGACTAATTCACCTAATTCGAGTTTGGTCGGGACCCACCATTGTGGACCTAGAGGGGTGCATAACACCTTCGCCTCGAGGTTATTTCGAGCCCTTACCCAATCTCTGGTAATGCAAACCGGTTTATGAGTTATTTGATTTAGGTGCCCTAACGCACCTTAAATCCGTTAGGTGGCGACTCTTCAAATTCCATACCCCGCCTTCCCAAAAGGAAATGAGTTGTCCCAAAAATGTCAAAACCCGAACTCCGTGAGGAAAAAGGGGGCGCGACAACAACAACTCAAAATGCCAATTATCCAACCAAAACTGCAGTTCCCTTATATTCTTAGTAGGCAATTAGCTTTGATCTTCTAGCCACCCAACAACCTCAGAATCAATCCACTATAAATCCCATTCATAAAGCTAATGCCCCAATCAAGATCTCCTCCAACTTTGATAAGCCAATAAACCCTAAAAAACCATATAAACCTTCTGCAAAAAACAACTTACTAGCTGCCCAGCCCAGCAAAGAGGTTCCACTAGCTGCCAACCCCATTCCACAAGTGAGTAACCCCTCCACCAAAAATAAATCAGTAGTCAATACACCACCACCACTCCCTAATTTCACTCACTCTTATGTCACAAGGCTCAGAGTTAGGCATGAGGCTAGATTGAACCCATACATTTATCCCCCAAAGGTAACTACCAAGCAAGGCCAACCTGCGGTAATATTCAAAAGGGATGACTACATGGTGAGATTTGCTGACAGATGCAAATTCACAGTAGTAGGAAAGTTCTCTAATACTATGCCTAGAATAGAAGTCATTAGAAGAAGCTTCATTGCCCAGACTATGCTCAGAGGTGCAGTCAAGATAGCTCATTTCAATGTTAGGACTGTGTACATTGACTTGGATAATGAGTATGAGCACTCCACTTTCTAGGCCAAGCAGTATATGTACATCCAAGGTCAATGATGAAATTGGAAGCATGGTGTCCTGCATTCAAGCCGAATGAAGACTCACCCATTGTGTCAATATGGATTGTTATCCCAGAATTGCCATGACACTTATACTACATGGAAATTCTTACACCTTTGCTGTCACCTATTGGCAAAGCTCTATACCTGGACTTGGCTTCTTTCCAGAAAACAAGGGGAAGTGTGGCCAAGGTAAATTTTCAAATTGACCTCACCAAGGAAAGACCCCATCATGTTTGTCTTGGATATGATGAGGATCAGGATGAGAATGGAGATGGAGAATGGCTGAAAGTTCAATACGATAATATTCTTGCCTACGGCAATCACTGCAGACATCTGAGCCACTCTGAATATACTTGTGAAATCAGACTGAAAAAAGAAGAAAAAAAGATGAGAAAAGAGGAAGAAGTAGCTGAAACAAGTAATTCCCAGAACACCAACCAAAAAAAGTCCCAAGATGAAGCAGGAACAAATAGGAACCAAAAGAAAGAACGGGGGGAATGCCAAAATCTGATACACAAGATCAAAGGAACATCCACAAGACAGTAGAATACCAAAAGGTAGCAGAACATCAAAGTGTTGTAGCTGAGATAATAGAAGAGGAATGGAAAACTCAAAAGAAAAAGAGCTTTAAAGGCACCACTCAAAGCAAGAGACACCAACAAGTCTACATGCCCAAACATTCAAACAATTAGCAGCAGCAGGCTACACAAAATTAATCTCAATAGGGCACACAACCTTCAGGTATACTTCTTATCAATCCTCCAGCTCAACTGGAGAGGAGTGTAGATTCTGGAGCTCAGAATCATCCTATTCCCCTGATCCCCCCCTCCCCCGTATAGATGTTTCTTACTCTGGTGTAGCTGAAGGATGAAAGTAGGATTGTTAGAGGAAACCCATAGATATACTGGAAAGGGGTGCCAAACGGGGAAGGGTTTCCTAATGTTTTGCATGAGTGTGCTTCTGCACATTTTACTGACCATAGGCTTGACCATTCAACCCCTGCTACCACAGTCTCCAATTCAGGCAAACAAAAAGCCCAACATTTTGAAAGTGTGGTTAATGAGGAGGATTTAGAGTCCTTCAGCTCTGAAGAAGATCACTCTGCCCAAATGAAAGCCTGCTCAAAGGAAAAGTCAAGGTTGCAGCTAATTTTCAAGTCTAGTCTCAGAAAACCAAAAACAAACCCAGTCAGAAATGGAGGAATGCTATGAGGAACAAAAATGTAGGAATCAGTATTAATAAACTACCTGATGATACCTAGTTTTTGAGCCATACAATCCAAAAAAGATTCAGTTCTGATCCTAATGGAACAGAGGGATCCCCTGTTTACAGGAACTCAATAATAGTTAATCCTTCTCTTTCCCAACCATTGCTATCCAATAAAGAACCAACCTTAGATGGAAATGAATCAGATTTACCCACCAATGATGAAAACCCCACATCCAAAATACACAAAGCCACCCCTGTTTCTATCAGCACCCACAGAAAAAAACCATCACTTGCATCCTTTAGAAATGATCCTTGAGGAATGTCCTCTCAACAAATATACTCCATAGGAAGATGAGTACAGACCAATTCCATCTGAGGATGAAATAATTGGGGAACAAGATAATGACAATGATTCTACTGCTGAAGATCTTGAAAAGGAATAACACTGTGATCTCCTGATTGCTCCTGTGAATGGAAATACAAACCAAGAAAATGCTGCTTCTGCAACAGTTTCATCTAGAAAGATGCCCTCACCAAGGCTAACCAGGAGCAAAGCTGCTGCTAGAAGTAGCAGTGTCCCACTAACCCACAAAACATCTTCCTCTTTCCAATGATTAATACAATTATTTGGAATGCAAGAGGCATCAGAACCTCCAGAGCTATTGAAAGGATCAGAATTCTAAAACACGTTCACAAACTTTCCTTTATTGCTGTTCTAGAACCTTTTCTTGACACCTCCCATATCAACCTCTTCAAACTCCAACTTTCCATGCATCAAGCTGCCTCCAATGTTAATGATGAAATTTGGGTTTTATGGAACAAAGAATTCACTGCTTCAGTTATTGATCATGATATCAACAATTGACTTTAGAGATGAGACATGTGGAAAATGACAAATCTTTCTACCTCACAATAGTCATGCCAAATGCAAGCCAATCGTTAGAAGACTTTTGTGGGAGGTACTGAGAGTCAAATCAGCCACCTATGATTCTCCTTGGTGTGTGATTGGACACTTCAATGCAATTGCTTCAGTTGAAGAGAAGATAGGGGGAATCCCTTATCAGATGAGCAAGAGTATGAACTTCCTTTGTATTATTGAAGACTGTGGTTTGGTTGATTTAGGCTTCTATGGTCCAAAGTGTACCTGGTCCATCGGTAGAGGACAATGCTCTATTGTTTAGAAAAGATTGGATAGAGGACTAGTTAATGCCCATTGGTTAACTGCCTTTCCAGCTACTACTGTATCCCATTTGGTTTCAGTTGGATCTGATAACAATCCCCTCCTTATGGAAATCAATATAATGCAGGACAATGGAAACAAGTATTTTAGGTTCTTGAATTGTTGGGTTGACAATGCCACTTTCAAACCTTTTGTTCAAGGAATCCGGGACAAAGAAGTGGCTGGAAATGCAACGTGGATTTTTCATCAGAAACTCAAGGCACTCTGTACATGCTTGAGCAAATGGTCAAGACAAGAGTATGGGGACATCTATCTGTGAGCACCTAATTTTTGCCCCGCGTGGAAATAACTCCTAATAATAGATCAAAAATAATTTTAATGGATTTTAAGAGTTTTTCTTTATTTAGTTGCATTTCATGCATGTTTCATATTTTGAAATCATAAGAAAAATCATAAAAATTGTCACATTTTTATGTCATGCCATCTTAGGCTTAATTTACATTTAGGAAAATTACATTGAGTTAATTACATTATCAAACAAAAATCATAAAAAATATACATTAGCTTTAATCAATTAGTTTAATTAATTAGGTCTTTTTGCAAAAAATAAATTCAATTAGAATTAATGTGGCCAATTTTGAAAGGTCCAACAAACAAAAAGGGTTAGTTTTGCCTTAAATTCCGAATTGGGCCAGCTTCACAATAACCTAAATCCCTTCAAGCCCAAAATCCCAATGCCCATTTCCCCACATTAAAACCCCCTTCCCCTTAAACCTAGAAGAGGATTCGGACCCTCCTTTTTTTTTTAAAAACCTAACCCGCTCCTCCCTCCTCTAAACAAAAACAGACCCTTCCCCCTTCAGCCAAAAAGCCCAGCGCCGTTTTCCCCTATCTTCACAGACTTTTCTTCTCCATTTCCCTTCACTTTACAGACGACATACATAATAGCAGCTAAACTCGAAACTAGAAATCCTCAAATAGAGATCCGAAAAAAAAATCCAAAAAAAAAGATGAGAGGGGACTTCGAAATTGAAGAACAGTAGGATTCAAAAGGGACTCTCAAAGGTTTTTTTTTAGTTACTGTATATTCATCATGAAATTTTCGGTTCCAAAGAGTAATTCGAATGCAAAACCTCTGAAGATTGCTATTGATTGTTGTTGCTCCATAGCTTGATGTTCATCCTCGCACATCAAATTTTCAGTTGGTCGTTCTCATATGAGTTCTGTGTCTAGATTCATCTCCTATCACTGCCTCTTTTTATGCAGTTGCAGCGAGGTACTCTTCTCAATTTCGACTCTTTAAATTGATTTGGATCACTCGTGTTTTAATGAAAAAGATTTCGTAAATTACATGTTGTTCTTTGTTGAACAAGTTATCATTGTCATTGATTGACATGTCATATCTATTTGAGTATAAAGTTGGATTTAGATAATGTTATAACACATTACATCTGAATTGGAGATGTGTTGATTCCGGCGAAACTTTTGCACAGAAGTTCTTTCTACCTTTTCTTTAACTTGTAAATAAGTTGCCTCATGTACATAACTTTCTTAGTTTCTTTTAATTAAAGATATGAATAAATTCCTATATGACTGGAATACAGTGTCGCTTGGGTGCTGTCGAAGTTTGTTTTTAGAACCTTTGCTTTAGTCATTTGATCAATTGTCTAAGACTTATCATCTTAGCCTTAAATGAATGATTCTTTCCTCATTTTTTTGGTGAAATCGTTAAATCTTTATGCACTCAATTAGTAGATGGTTTATTCGAGAGTCGTTTGAAGCCTTCTGTTTTAAATTAGCAACTGGACCATGCAATGTGGCTGAAGTATGAGGATTCTTTTGGGCCATTTCAACTTAGATAACTCAAAGTCTAGTGGGCCAATAGTTAATAAAATTCATAAGCAAGTTCATCTTTATATAACTAATCTATATCATTTTTTACAATAATTTCCGTAACCTTAAACCTTACAATAATCTCAAATTAGATTTTAGGAAAACCATGAACATCATAGTTTGCTTTAGGCGCAATTAATAAATCATCATGGCTATGGGTACGATTCCCGTGGCATATTCGTGATACATAATTCCCAAATTCGGCTGTACATTTCATGTGATCCGATCATAACAACCTCGAATAATAATAATAAAATAAATATATCACAAATCGCGGGTGCATTTCATGTAGTGTGGTTTGCAATGTGTTCCTAAACGGAAAGTGTAAGACAAACGTAACTTGTTCAAGAAATAATTTCATAAATCCTAAAAGGCGGTTTAAAATTAATAAAAGCGGCAATAAAGGTAAAACGCACGATAGGTTTAAAATATGTAAATAATCAGATAATTAGGCCAATTATTAATAGTTAAGCGACCGTGCTAGAACCATGGAACCCGGGAATGCCTAACACCTTCTCCTGGGTTAACAGAATTCCTTACCTAGTTTTTCTAGTTTCGCAGACTTTTAAATGAAGTCAAATTTCCTCGATTTGGGATTTCAAAAATAAACCGGTGACTTGGGACACGAAATAACTATCCCAAGTGGCGACTCCGAATTAAATAAATAATCCCATTTCGAATAATGTCATTTTAATTGGAAAAACTCCCCTAATCCCCCTTCGGGTAAAAAAGGAGGTGTGGCACTATCAAAATGCTGAAGAGTTTGAACAACAAGTGAAAGTAGTAGAGACGATCTGGGCATAGACTAATGAAGAAGCTGATAGAGTAACCCTTCATGAACTTAAAACTCAATACATTAGGTACATGAAGTTGGAAGAAAGCATTTTGAAACAGAAAAACTCCGTTTCATTGGTTTAAAGAAGGTGATGCCAACTCCAAGTAATTCCACAGTCTTATTAGAGGCAAAAGAAGAAAGCTCTGCATCCATAAGATCAAAAATGAAGAAGGGAAATGGATCCAAGGTGATGAGGCTATTGGTAATGCAGCTTGTGATTATTACCAAAACCTCTTTTCTGACCTAGGAGGAACTATCATAGAAGATTTTCTTTCCTGCATCCCCTCCATGATCACTCAATAAGATAATGACATCCTATCTGCAGACCTCACCATGACTGAGCTCAAAGAGGTTGTCTTCTCTATGAATCCTAACAGTGCTGCAGGGCCAGATGGTTTTAATGGGAAGTTTTATCAATCCTGCTGGGACATCATTAAGACTGATCTTATGAATGTAGTCCTAGCCTTTTTTGGTGGATGCTATATGCCCAAGTATATGACCAGTGCCTGTTTGGTATTGCTGCCCAAGGTAGATTTCCGTAATTCCTTATCTGAATATAGGCCTATCAGTCTAAAAAATTTCATAATCAAGATCACATCTAAAGTCATCTACTCTAGACTTGCTCCTATCCTCCCCAGAATAATCTCAGCAAACCACCCTGGCTTTGTCAAGGGTAGAAATATTTTTGAGCACATCATGCTTGCTAAAGAGATTGTTCATGGAATTAAGAAACCAAATGAGGGCTCCAATGTTGTCATCAAGCTAGACATGGCCAAAGCCTATGACAGGATCTCTTGGAGCTACACTTTTATAATGCTAAGAAGAATGGGGTTTTGTGAGATGATCATTGATATGATTTGTAGGACTATGTCCAATAACTGGTACTCAGTCATAGTCAATGGCACAAGGTGTAGATTCTTCCATTCCTCTAGAGGCTTAAAGCAAGGAGACCCTTTGGCTCATTCTCTGTTCTTCATTGGTGTTGAGCTCCTTTCCAGAATGCTCAACACTCTTAATCACAGTCAACTCTTCAACGGTTTCTACATGGAAAGGAGAGGTCCCCAAGTTAATCATCTCAGCTTTGCCGATGACATTATAATGTTCTCTTATGGGGGCAGGTCTTTTTTGCAAAAGATTATGTGGATCCTGAACAAATATCAGAACACCTCTGGCCAATAAATTAATTTACACAAAAGGCACTTCATGCCATCTCCCTGTGCATTTCAGTCCACTGTCAGAAGAATTCGATCAGTCACAGGCTTTACGAAGAAAACATCTCCTCTTACATACCTTGGTTTTCCTTTGTACACTGGCAGGCTAAGAATTATTCATTTCAATAACCTTATCTCCACGATTGTTGGGAGGATCAGAGGTTGGCATGGTAAAATGCTCTTTCATGGTGGAAGGGCAAATATGATAAGACATGTCCTTCAATCAATGCCGATCCATTTAATGTCAGATGTTCCCCTCCTAAAACAGTCATGAAACAAATAGAGAAGCTTGCACCTAACTTCTTCTGGGGAATGGACAACAACAAAATGAAATACCATTGGGCATCCTGGCAGAAACTATGTTATCCATTGAATGAAGGTGGCCTTAGCTTCAGAACAATTGAAGACATTTGCAAATCAATGGAGTAAAAGCAATGGTGGCATTTTAGAACTTCTCAATCTTTATGGAGTAACTTTCTAAGAGCTAAGTATTTCCAGAGATCTAATCCCATCTCCGAAAAATGAGACTCAGGCCAATTACAAGCATGGAAAAGATTGACGATCAACAAGAAAGAAGAAGAAAAGAGCATTCAATGGAGGCTTCACTCAGGGAATGGCAGTTTTTGGTAGGATAACTGGTTGGGTTCTGGGCCTCTTGCAAGCTTCAGAACTGAGGGAGGCAGACCTGGAATACTGTAGTCTCGGCTTTTTGGGATAGGGGTCAATGGAGCCTTCAGAAACTTAATGGCATTGCACCACCTCACATGATACCTTAGATCACGCATACCATCATCTCTTACAACACCAGCATACAGAATGAAGCCATTTGGACCCCTACTATTGGTGGTCAGTTTACATGTGCATCTTTTTGGGATTTGATCAGGAAAAAGAAAAAACCAAACTTCTCCAACAAAATGATCTGGCATAAAAAAGTTACCTTCAAATGGTCTTTTTGTTTATGGAGAGCTCTTAGAAATAAGCTACGTACTGATGACAGGGTTCTATCTTTCAGCAGCCCCACAGTCACAAGGTGTGTATGCTGCTCCTTTCACACCAATGAAATAGTGGATCACCTGTTCAGTAGGGGAAATTTTGCCATAATAGTTTGGGGGAAATTTAGAGGTCCTATTGAAGTTAAAACTGAATGAATGCCTCTCAGAATTCATCTGATGAAATGGTGGCTGTTAAATAGCCATAATGAAGTAAAAAAGCTCATCCCTCACACCATGCCTACCATTATCTGTTGGAATTTGTGGAAGAATAGGTGTAGTGCCAAATATGGAGCCAACTCCACATCCCTGACTAGATTTTTGTTCGATATCAGCTCTAACATCAACTTGCTTTTAAGAGCCAGATATCCAGATGTCATATGGCCACTCAATTGGCAAGATTTATACCCTTTTAAGAAAACATCACACATTCCATTGGGCTCTCCTCAAAGTGTGGTATTAACTACAATGCTGTTCAATCTTCTTATGATTGTCAATGGACTGGAGCACATCTCAACACACACACACACAATGCAATCATGAACCAAGAAAACACAAAACCGGCTTTCACATCTGTAGGGAAACTGGAAGAAACATCCAAAAAGAAATGCAGTCCAAAAGTGCATCATCATACACTTTCTGTCCTATCCCTACAACTATTCCTAGAACCCAGAAGAACCTAGGAGCAAACCCCTCTAATTTGAAACATAAAAACCTGTCTGCAAACAATAGAAACAAGTATCTGGGCAGAAATGCCCCATTTTCTCTAACTCTATTTTCTTTTTTGCAGGTGACATCCCATCAATTATGGTCATTCAACTGATGTATTCCCAGAGTGTGGTATTAGCATTTATGATGCTCATTCTCCAGGGAGCATATCAGTTGGATGCAACAGAAGATCTAGCATCAGAATTATGCCCTCTCAGCAGCTTAAGTAGACAACCCCTCTCACTTATCCGTTTTTGGGTATTCCAAACTTCCGCACCCAATACCTTCCCCACCCCCACACACATGTCCAAAAAACACCCCCTCAACATAACAAATGAAGCAACAACTTTAAAAGCAGAATCCCCTATAACCAGCATACCATCTGGCTAGGATTTCTACTACAATCCCAGCCCCAGCTGCAGTCAATCCTCTAATGACAACCACCAATATTCCAACCTACACAAAAATCCTAAGAAAGCTGCACTCCTAATGCTGCAACTCCAGCTTGCCTTCAGCATTTATAACCCAAATGCCTCTGTTCACAGTCCAAAACTCCACACTACTCCCAGAATACACAAGGACCTGGGAGTAGAAATTTTTCCTTCATCGGGTTGCCACAGTTCACTCTCCATTTTTTCAAGCAAACACCATCCACCATATAACTTCATACTTCCTCTGAAGACCCCTCTTGTTCATCACCTCCTCCACATCAGTTCACCCAGTCCACACAAGAACTTGGGAGCAGAAGGTTTTTCACTAATTTGTTTACTTCTCTTTGCAGATACATGGAACAGACTTGGTTAATTGATACACTTTCAGTTAGTGGTATCAGCATCCCAGATGCTGATTCTGCTAAAAGTGCACCAAATGTCCCAAGTCTCTCAATTCTCCTCCACACACAAACATCAGTTTGCCAACTACTGGATGCAATGCATTGCAAACAGCACATCCAAGATGCCTTCAATACTCAGTCAACAACAGTTCCAACCGTGATGCTTTGTGTTTGTTCAAAGGAACCACTTTCAGGAGACCCTCCATCCTCCTGATTCACTTCAGTAACTCCATCAGCAGCAACATGCCATCCACACAGTTGTTAAGCAAGAAATATCTAGGGATCCAAACCTAGCCATCCTGCCAAGCAATCCCACCAGTTCTCAGCAACAAAAGTTCACCCTTGGCAATAATCAGAAGCCAGTTAATGGTCACAGGCTAGCTCAGACAAATGAAGCAAGCCAATGCTAACTCCCTTCTGTCATCAGCAAGATGCAGCAACTCTCCAACCCAGTTCATGGGGCCTTTTTGACAGCTATCTTCAACCTAGCTTTCTTTGTACTCAATTTCAAAGCATGGTTAAGGATAGCCCCTCCAGCATCACATGTATTTTGTCATACTGAACTACTACACTTTCACTAGATGTAGAATTGTTTGTATATGGAAGATGATCTTCCAACTCACTAATTTTGGCAGATTTAGGATCACTTGTGCTTTTTGTATAGTTGACCTAGGTTTATTTCAGCTTGGTTTTGTATATCTTATTATCTATCATCGGTGGATAGGTAATTGGAACATCATTACAGGTCTAACCCTTCATAGTGTATAGGATCCATTTGCTTGTCATGTATAGACAACCAAATGCCCTTTCATCTTATTTCTGGAGGTCAGGTCTATGTCCCCCTCCAACGTTGTACTTTATGTTATAATATGAAAATCAACCCTAGGCACAAGGCTTAGTGAATTCTACAAAACAAAAACTCGATTAGCACCGTTTAGTCTTCCTTAGTTTGCATGCGCAGTCCTTGTCTATTTTTGGAAGGTTCTTATGCGAAAATATTATAAAAATTTAAAATTGTGCCTTAAAACTTAGTTTGGTTGATTTTGGTCAAAATATTTAGCAAACGGACCCCAATCAGAACGGTCCCGGTGGGTCCCTATCGTGATTTGAACTTGAAAGTATGCCCTGAATCGAATTCAGAAGTCTCTAGCTTGAATTATCTCTATTTATTGAAAACTAGAAGCTTAAAGGTTTAAAGAATTAAAAAGTTTGACCGATGTTTGATTTTGTTGATACCGGCTAAGAATATCTGTTCCGGAACTTGTTATAAGTTCATCACTGTATTTATAACTTGTCTGCAAAACTTGGTGTGAAACAGAAGTGATTTGATATGATTCGTACGTCCGGTTGAATAATTGAAAGTTCTTAAGTTTCATTATAAATTTTATTCGTTTTGGTGTGCGATTCATAGTTCTAGGCATTATTTTGTTGTTTTGATCGCGCAAGCGAGTTCATATAATATTTTTGGAATTGTGTGCATAATTGGTTTGGAGACCCGAGGGCTCGGGTGAGTTCGCGATTGTTCCTCCGCGAACGCGAAGTATTTTGGGCTTGGGGGGAAAAACAATCGCGAATGCGGAGCACTTCTCACTAACGCGTAGGCCATTTTTGCCGCTGTGCATCGCAAACGCGGCACGTCCTTCTCACTAACATGAAGACCTGACGTTTAAACCTTAAGAAATTTCAATTACGAAATTTCACCCATATTTCATCATCTTTCTATTAGAGCTCGGCCTAGAGGCGATTTGGAGGAGAAATTTCACCATCCTTTCATAGGTTAGTGTACTTTAACTCATTTTCTTCCATTTTTAGCATCACCCATTAATTTTTATCCTTAATCTTTGTTCTTCCATGGCAGAAAACTAAGAATTTGGGAAGAATTGGAGGGGGGGGGGGTTTGCAAATTCGGGATATAGACCTAATTTGGGGTCGGATTTCAAATCTAATTACATAAACAGGCTCGGGGGTGAATGCGCAAGTGGTTTTTGGTTCGAACCTCTAGTTTTGACCAAGCGAGCCCGGAGTTGACATTTTGAAAAGAAAAGTGTAAAAATCTTAACTTTAGGTATTGCAATTGAATTCCCTAGCCTTATTTGATGTTATTGAGTCGATTTTGATTAGATTTGGTTGGTTCGGAGGCGGATTTTAGAGGAAAGGCCCAGGTAGAGCTTTGAATTGATTGCGAAGTGAGGTACGTGTCATGGTTAACCTTGACGTAAGGGATTAGGACTTGTTTGCCTATTTGCTACGTGTTTAAATATGTGGGTACAACGTATATCTTAGGCGACAAATACTTATTCGTTGTTGTTGGGTTAAAGCATACGGGTGGGACTTGTTTCCTTGTAATTTATTGCCTTCTTTATATATGATATCCATGCTTAGATTAGTTTATTACTTACTTATCGTTCTTTCTTCATTTATGAATCAATTGTGATGGTTAAGTATACTTGGCAGTTGAGGTTTGGAATCTTTGAACCAATATTGACGTTAGGTTTATTCTTGTATTATCTATCTCCCAAATTTTTATATTCATTACTACATTGTAAGGGAAAGTGTTGAAGCACGAAGGGTGATGCCTTGCCGTTTATTGCTTCATTTATTGATCAATACATAGTGATGAAGAGAAAGCACGAGTGATGTCATGCCATATTTATCATTTCAAGGTGAGGTTGAGAGTAAAAGCACGATGGGTGATGCCATGCCTTTATTATTGTTTCGTGGTGAGGTTGAGAGTAAAAGCACGATAGGTGATGTCGTGCTGTCTATATTCATTATGTCTATTCGTTTTCATTGGTAGAGGATTTATTTGACTAATTTATGTTGTCATTCCCGTTGTAATTATCGTATCTTGTCCCCCTTCGCATGTCCCCTCCTAATCGTACATATTGAATCTTTATTTGTTAATGTGTTGCACATATATCTAAGTTTGCACAGGTTTAATTAGTGAGTGTCCTGTTATGGCCTCGTCACTACCTCGTCGAGGTTAGGCTCGGCACTTACGGAGTACATTGGGCCGGTTGTACTCATACTAAACTATGCACTTCTTGTACAGATTTTGGAATTGGCCCCAGCTGTACATGAGGTGCATCAGCTCGGATTATCATATTTGGAGACTTGAGGTAGATCAGCTGGTCTCCGCAGACCTTAAAGTTCCCTTCCTCTTTCCTTATTTACTGTTCATTTTGTTCGAAACAGTTGTCTTTATTTTAGACTCTATTTGTAGAATTTCTAGTAGCTCGTGCACTTGTAACTCCAGATCAGGGATTGTACTTTGACATTTTTGGTAATCTATGTTTTCGCACATCATTCTAGTTTTATTTCAGTTTAAATAGGCTTTAATTACTTTAATTAGTTAAAATGACATACAATTTACTCTATCGTTGGCTTGCCTAGCGAGTGAAATGTTAGGTACCATTATGGTACCGAAGGTGGGAATTCCGGGTCGTGACAAGTTGATATAAGAGTACTAGGTTACCTAGGTCTCATGAGTCACGAGCAGAGTTAGTATAATCTGGAGGATTAGTACGGAAACGTCTGTATGTATCTTCAGAGCTATGGAGTTTAGAAAAATTGTCACTTCTTTCTTTCTCAGTCATACGATTTTATTCTATGATTGATGATTGAGTTGTTCTATTGTTGTTCTCTCGCAGATGGGCAGGAGTCGCAACCCTTTGTGGCAGCTACGACTAGGGGCAAAGGTCGAGGCCGAGGCCGAGGTAGAGCTCAGCTTAGATCTCGAGCAGCAACACTAGCACCAGCACAAGCAGTAGAGCCTCAGGTAGATTGATGAGGAGGTTCCATCCAAGACTGTACCTGTTAGGCCAGCTCAGGTCCGGGAGGGGTTCATAGCCACTCTAGTACTTCAGGATGCTCTAGTCCGTTTGGTAGGCGTTATAGAAGGTGTGGCCCAGACCAGCACATTCCTGGTAGAACCAACTGTCTATTAGGCTGGGGAGAGCACAAACTCCCGCTACTCACACCCCGGAGCAAGTGGCTCCCCTTTTTTAGACTCCTGTAGCCCTGCCAGTTGAGGTAGTCCAGCCGGTTGTTGTGGCACAGGCCGGTGATAGGCCCGCTTTTCTTCTGAGGCTATGTTGAGGTTGGATAGGTTTAGCAAGCTCTTTCTTGTTCATTTTAGTGGTGTACCTTTCGAGGACCCACAGGATTTTCCAGACTATCGCCACGGGGTACTGCAGAACATGGGTATAGTTGAGACCAATGGGGTCGATTTTGGCGCATTTCAGATGACTGGTTCCGCTCGGAGATGGTGGAGAGATTATATGTTGACTAGACCAGTTGGGTTGCTTGCACTTACCTGGGATCAGTTCTCACAACTATTTCTAAAGAAGTTCATCCCTGTCACCCTGAGAGAGGAGTACCGCAGGCAGTTTGAGCGACTTCAGCAGGGTGGTATAACTACCCCCTAGTACGAGACATGATTTATGGATTTAGCTCGCCATGCCATTATCTTGCTTCCTAAAGAGAAGGAGCGAGTTAGGAGATTTATTGATGGGCTCACTTACACTCTCAGGCTTCAGATGGCCAAGAAGATAGGGAGTGATATTTTCTTCTATACGGCCATTGATATTTCCAAATGTATCGAGTTGGTTCATGTTCAGGAGAGGGGGCCGGTGTCATATAAGAGGCCCTGTCATTCTGGTAGTTTCAGCGGTGCCTCAACATGAGGTAGGGGTGCTTTTTGTAGAGTCCGTCTTCCCAGGCCATTTCATTCAGCGCTTTAGGCTTCTCACGGTGCTTTAGGGAGTCGTGGTCCTTATATGCCTATTCTGAACAGCCAGCCTATAGTTCACCACCAGCTCCAATTAGCGCACCTCTGATCCAGAGCTATCAGAGTGGTTATCCAGGTCCTCAGGGTTAGTTTCGAGGTCAGCAATCAAAGCAACCGAGGTCTTGTTATACGTGTGGTGATCCAAGTCACATTGCTAGATTTTGCCCTAGATCACAAGGCAACATGCAACAACGGGGTTCTCGTGCCATGATTCCGACACCGGTTGCTCAACAGCCCACTCAGCCAGCTAAAGGCAGGGGTCAAGCAGCTAGAGGTGGAGGTCAGGACATTATAGGTGGAGGTCAGGCCGTTAGAGGTAGAGGCCAACCAGTTAGAGGTTGTCTCAGAAATGTAGTTTAAAGTGGTGGGGCCCAGTCCCGATGCTATGCTTTCCCATCTAGGCCTGAGGTCGAGCTATCTGAGGTCGTTATCATAGATATTTTAGCGTTTTCCATAGAGATGCCTCAGTTCTGTTTGATCCGGGATCTACTTAATCCTACGTGTCCTCCTATTTTGCTTTATATCTGGTTGTGCCTTTTGATTCTTTGTGTGCTCCTATGTATGTGTCCACGCATGTGGGAGATTCTATCGTTGTAGATTGTTTCTATCGCTCGTGTATGGTTACTATCGGGATTCTTGATACTAGTGTAGATGTTCTACTTGTTGATATGGTAGATTTTGATGGCATCTTGGGTATGGATTGACTGTCACCTTAGCATGCTATATTTGACTATCACGCAAAGATGATGACCTTAGAAATGCTGGGGTTGCCTCGATTAGAGTGGTGGGGGATTCCTTGCCACTCGACCAACAGAGTTATCTCATATGTGAAGGCTCGACGTATGGTTGAGAAGGGGTGTTTAGCCTATTTGGCCTATGTCCATGATTCTAGTGCGAAGATTCCATCTATGGACTCAGTACCAGTTTAAAAAGAAGTTCCCAGAGGTGTTTCCTGTAGACATGCCGGGGATGCCACCAGTCAGAGTTATTGACTTCTGCATTGATTTGGCTCTGGGAGCTTCTTTGGGTTTGATGATTTATTATCGCCGTTTCGTAGAGGGGTTTTCATATATAGCAGCCCAATTTATCATATTAACCCAGAAGGGTGCCCCGTTCAGATGGTTGGATGAGTGTGAGTTGAGCTTTTAGAAGCTCAAGATTTCTTTAACAACTGTGCCAATGTTGATGTTGCCACCGATTCAGGATCTTACAGTGTGTATTGTGATGCATCTCATACTAAGCTCGGTGCAGTGTTGATACAGGATGGCAGGATGATTACATACACTTCGCGACAATTGAAGGTTCATGAGAATAATAACCTTGTTCATGACTTACAGTTGGCTGCCATTGTTCATGCGCTGAAGATTTGGAGGCACTATTTTTACGACGTGTCATGTAAGGTATTCACGGATCATCGAAGTCTACAGTTCAAGCAAAAGGATCTCTATTCTAGGTAGAGGAGGTGGTTGAAGCTATTGAAAAATTATGATATCACCATTTTATATCACATCGGGAAGGCCAATATGGTCGTCGATGCCTTGAAAGAAAGTCACTGAATATGGGCAGCCGTGCGTACATTTTAGTTAGTGAGAGGCCTCTTGCTGCAGAGGTTCAGACTTTGGCCAATAAGTACATGAAGTTAGATTCTTCAGAGCCCAGTCGTGTTCTAGCTTGCAAAGTCACTCGGTCTTTCTTGTATGAGCGCATTAGAGACAGGCAGTATGATGATCCTCTTTTGCTTGTCCTTAAGAACATAGTGCGGCACAGTGGTGCCAAGTAGGTTACGATTAGAGATGATGGGGTTTTGAGGATTTAGGGCCGTATTTGTGTGCCCAATGTGGATAGGCTCCGTGAGTTGATTCTTGAGGGGGCCCATAGTTCTCGGTATTCTATCTATTCGGGCGCCACCATGATGTATCAGGACTTGCGGCAGCTTTTTGGGTGGAGGAGGATGATGAAGTATATAGTTGCATATGTAGCTTGTTGTCTAAATTGTCAGCAAGTTAAGTATGAGCATCAGATGCCGGGTGGTTTGCTTCAGAAGTTAAAGATTGCTGAGTGGAAGTGGGAGCGTATCACTATGGATTTTGTTGTTGGACTCCCACACACTCTGAGGAAGTTCGACGCGATTTGGGTCATTGTGGAAAGATTGACCAAGTCGGCACATTTCATTCCGGTGGAATTTACCTATTCTTCAGAGTGATTAGTTGAGATCTACATCCGCAAGATCGTCCGTCTTCGCAGTGTGGCCGTGTCTATCATTTCTGATTGAGGTACACAGATCACCTCACATTTTTGGAGGGTCGTACAACGTGAGTTGGGTACGCATGTTGAGTGTGAGCGCGTGATTTTTGCCCTATGTGAATTACTCCCATATAATACAAGAAAAACAATTTTTCCAATTTTTTACAATTTTATAGGATTTCGTGAAAATTTGTGCTAATTATTTGCATTTTTCTGTGCATGTTTATTTTTTGTTAAAATCATGAAAAAAAAGCAAAAAAATACCATGCATTGCATTTAGGTCATTTTTTATTTTTAAGGTTAATTAGTCAATTATTTGCTTTATTGAAATTGAAAATCAAAAATTGGTTTATTTTTGCATTTTTGGTCTTTTAGTATCAAATTAGTAATTTCTGCTTTTACTTTAGGAGTAATTGACTTTCATAAATATCTTGGTAGATAATTAGTTTAATTTACAGCTTAGTTTAATTTAAGAGGCTAATTTAGGTTTCTTTTATTAATTATAGAAAAGAAAAAAAGAATAATAGAACAAAAAAAACAAAGGAAAAGGAATTTGTCCTTAAAAACCCACTTAGGCCAAGACCAAGAAGAAAATCCCTAGCCCAATCCCAATTTTTTTGTCTTACCTGCCCAGGCCCATTCCTAACTCAGTCCATCCTTACCCCCCAAGCAAAACGACACCGTTCTCCCCCTTTGAAATCCCAACCGTTGATCTCCATTGATCAAACAGTTGGGAACTAAGGCTCCCCTTACTATATAAATGTCGGAACTGATCCCCCCTCCTCAGTCAACTCTTTCCTCACTTCACCCTCTCTAAAAACCCTAGAGCCCGCTGCCCCCAAAACCTCCACCATCTCCGTCGGCGGCGCGTCCCCAAACACCCCCAAGTTTCCACCCTACACTCCTCATACCCCCCTAAACGCTAACCTTCCATTAGTTTTCCAAAAATCCCCACCTTTTCTCTTCAATCTCAAATCTGTAATTCAAAAAAAAACCTAAGCCGCCTCTATTTTTAGATTTTTTTGCTTCCAAGGCTCGATCTGACTCAAGACTTACGTTAAGCGATTGTTCTCGTTCAGAATAATTGATTAACGATTGTTTTGGCTCATTCTGAGAGTCACCAGCTTTGACCAGACCATTGGCGCCCGGCCAAGCTCGTCGCCTTCGTCGATTTATTCCGGCTAAAACCCGTACCATTCCATATTCTTTTCCTTTCTCCGTGTCCGTTTTTCTGATTCTTGTTTGTTGTTTGTTTGAATTAGTTTTAGTTTGCTTAAAATCAATAATTCTAACTGTTTAATTGCATGATTAGGATTAATATTTTATTATGATTTTTCTGTTTGATTTTTCGTTTTGGCCGGATTTATTTAGGGTTAATCATTAATTCTGAACTAGTACATAGCTAATTAAAGTGTTTGTCGAATCAGATTTCTTTTTCCTTTATTCCGTCTCTTTTCTTCTTTGTTCTTTTCTTTCAGTTCAACCTTACTTCAGCCTGGGTCAGAGCTTGAGCTTCAATGCTCAGTTTGGTTGATTTAAGTTTCGGCTTTGGGCTTTTTGGTCATCTCTAACCCGTTTGAAGAAGCCCGTTCATTTTTGGTTTGGGTCTTGGGTCAAATTTGACCCATATGATCTTCTGAGTGTAAATTGCAAAGGGTAAAGGGTTAATTTGGGTATTTTGAAACCCAGGGAATATTTTTCTGTTAGCGTAGAAGCTTCTAGAGGATAAGGTTGGGCTGGTTGGTCAAGAGGAGGGAATTTTCAGATATTTTGAAGGGTTAAAAGGGGTAAAATGACCGTGAATTGGAAGGGTAAAAAGGGAAATGGTTAGCTAGGCTAGAGCTGCTTGAGGATTGTCTATATAAGAGCCTTTTTCTCTCATTTAAGGCAGCCATCTCTTACTCTGAAAAACACTAAAAAATTCTGCATCTTTCATTTCAAATTGGTCTTAGTTTTGCTCCTTAGTCTCGATTGCTAGTCAGAAGTTAAAAGCTTCAAGAAATTTATGTGCATCTGGGTTTTAAAAATGGTCTAAAGTGGGCTGGAAATTGTTGTTGAGGTGCTGATCTACTGTTGTTGCTGGAATCCTCATTCTCCTTGTTTTATTTTGATTTCTAGGTATGCTTTGGGCCCTCAAGGACAGGTTGAAATGCAAATATGTAGTCCATCATGGAAATCTGATAACAAATGTTGCTTTACTGAATCCTTAGTCTTTTGTTTCTTTAAGGTCATTCAGTTAGCTGTAATAACATAGTTTCTTTATGCTCATTTACATCACTGATTTGAATCTCGTGTATAAGTTGGGTCAGTTGGGTCAGTATCATAGTTTATGCGATTGGCTTGTGCATTAGCCAAAGCTTTATCTGTAGAATGTTGGATCTCCTGTGGCATGGGTGTAAGTTAGATTGATAACTTTTCCTTTGGTTTAGTTTAAGTCTGTTTCAGAGTCAGGTTTAATTTTCAGATTCTGGTTTGTTACATCACAATTTCTTTTGCTTGTTTCCTTCTAGAGTTTGATTTGAGCATTTGTATTCTTGAAGAACTATAGTTCGAGTAA
Source organism: Nicotiana attenuata (assembly GCF_001879085.1). Taxonomy (NCBI): domain Eukaryota; kingdom Viridiplantae; phylum Streptophyta; class Magnoliopsida; order Solanales; family Solanaceae; genus Nicotiana; species Nicotiana attenuata. The sequence continues at coordinate 104,248 of NW_017673104.1, read as the reverse complement.
TGATTTGTTGGTTTGACAAGTGCCAAATGTGCTAACCTGCATAGGACTTTCACTAATGTTTGTAAGGTCATATTTGAGGTTTGAATCTCACACAATGTGTTTATAATATAGCTTGAGCCAATTTGAGAATGGAACACTGCTTCTTATATCTTATTCAATTAAATTCCAACAGTTTTACTTTTAGATTGGTAATATAATTATTTGGGTGTTGTAGCATTTTGGGTTTGGTATATCAATTTGCTACATGCTGATCATAGCCAATGGGCTCAGCCATTTCCTTGAGCTTCGGAGGTTTCCTCTTTCTGTGGGGATTCGATCTTGAGTCCCATGCTTTTTGGCATTCGTTTTTTACCAGATTTAGCTTACTTTGGGCTTGGACTTTGAGGCCATCTAGAAATGAGGAATTGTTTGCCATACCGTTCTTTGGGTTTGCATTTCAAGCCCAGATCCCTAATTGAACGGCTGCTGCGGACTATGTCTACAACAGGCTTGGCCCAAACGCCTAAAAGCCCAGCGCGCCCCCTTTGATTAGTAGTTGTGAAAATATGGCCTTAAATTACGTTGGTTAGAGAAATTTTTGTAATTAGTATGAGGTGTGCCATTTAACTATATCACCTATGGCCCTCACAAAAAACTTTTATTAGCTGTTAATAATGAACATTCATAGAAAAGCTTTTAGGTGCGTTTAAAAATATAATTGTGATTGTGTACACGTTCGCGTGACATAATTACAATTCTAAAAACTAATCTGGAGTATGCGTTCGCGCAACTTCGAATAAATTCTTCTTAATAATAAAATTGGTTTAATAGGCCGCTAAATTAATTTAGGATTATATAGTTCGAGGTGTGCCATCCACAATTTAATCATACATGGCCCTCGTGTTAATTTCATAACTTCGATATAAAAATGACAAATGCTCGTAGTTGCTTTAGGCCCGTTTAATATATCATTGTGATTGTAGACACGTTTGTGTGACATGATTACGCTTTCTAAAAAATAAAACCGGAGTATGCGTTTGCACAACTTCGGCCAAACTTTCTTAATAATAATAAAGCGCTATTAATTGTGGACACCTTCGCGTGACATGATTTTTGATGCACCAAATGGGTATACGTACGCGTGACCCGTTTCAAGATAATTTTCTTAATTTAAAAGCGGTAAAAGGTAAATGCACATAGGTTCTAAAATGAGTAATTAAACAATTTTATAAGCCAAGTATGATCAAAGCGACCGTGCTAGAACCACGGGACTTGGGAATGCCTAACACCTTCTCCCGGGTTAACAAAATTCCTTACCCGGATTTCTGTGTTCGTGGACTGTAAAACAGAGTCAATTTTTCCTCGATTCAGGATTTTAAACCGGTGACTTGGGACACCATAAATTATCCCAAGTGGCGACTCTGATGTTAAATAAAATAATCCCGTTTTGATTGTCACTTAAACTGGAAAAACTCCCTGAATACCCTTCCGGGGGTAGGAAAAAGAAGGTGTGACAGCTCTGGCAACTCTGTTGGAGATAAGAACCCAGAACTTCTAGTTCAGGGTTCATGTCACGCCCCTAAATCCCAACTCGGTCGTGATGGCGCCTCTCGTGAAGACAAGGCCAGCCGACACACCTCCAATTCACTTTAAACAACTAAAACAAGAACTACTAAGTCTTTAATCAGAAATAAATTCCCAAAATGAGCAATTAACAGTATAATTTGCGGAAATAAAAACCAACACAGCCTGACATCGGGGTGTCACTAGTCATGAGCATATAGTAAGGTCCGAATACAATTAGAGTAAAAAAATGTACTAAATACGGTCTAATGAAATCGAGAGGGAGAAAAGTAGTGTTGCGAACGTCGGGCAGCTACCTTGCTAAACTCCGATGACTCTGCCTCTAAACAACCAATACCCGCTACTGGGTTCATAAATACCTGAATCCGCACACAAGGTACAGGGAATAAAGTGAGTACTTCCAACTCATGAGTAATAAAAATAAATGAAGACTGAGTGTACGTCTAAGAAAATCTTCAAAATATACACAAAATTAGAAACAAAACTAGATGTACCTATGGGATTTTTGTACACACTCTTACCAAATACACGTACATGTTCCCGAGTCCATGTAACATAGTTAGCCTCTGGTAATACAGGAAATATTTGAATTAAACTACATCGGCTCCCAAGTCCCAAAATGAGTACAAGACATATCTATTGCTATAGCACTCCATGCTTCTTTAACATGGATGAAACTCCTTACTTAGGGTGACATAATTCACCAGAGGATAGACTAAGAGGTAGCTCCACTTAAAGGAGAAATTTTCCTAATACCTTTTCTAGTGCATTTGAGCGTGACTGATTCAGAATATAATTTAGGATGTAGGTTATCCCGAAAGGACCATTATTTTTCTCCTGACATGGGACTTGTTAGCATCATTTCACAATGTAATTGAGGACATAGAGCAGTGAACTATCAACACTATGCTCAGGTTGCACAATTTTCATTTCACATCAAATTTTAAGTATTACTACAATTTGATATGAGTAACAAGAATGACATAATTCCATATGACCATCTATAAGTATTACAACATATTCGCATTGACTAGAGTGTTGCACAACCAGGAAAAAACAGTTCCTGAAGCATATGAAAAAACCCCAGTGTGAGAAAGTCAACAGCTTTTCAGCTAGACTACCCTCATACCTATTACTTTGTTAATTCCAAGTTAAGACTAAATGAATTTGACCAAACTGGAGTTATTAGGAAATAGTTCAAATTTGTTTGGAACAACTCTGGGCACGTTCGAGGACGAATGTATGTTTAAGTGGGGGAGGATATAACGATCCGACCGGTCGTTATGAGCTTTTGCACTTTGCTCGCCAGTTCTCGGGCATGACTTGCCCGGTGTTGTGTATTATGACCTATGTAAATCGTTGGTTTTGGTTTTCAGGGTGATCAGAATGAATTTGGAAGAATAGTTCTAAGTATGAAGCTTGAAATTTGAAAGGTTTGACCAAGATTTGACTTGTTAGTATATGATCTCGGATTGGAATTATTATGATTTGGTTAGCTCCGTTAGGTGATTTGGGACTTAGGAGCGTGATCGGAATGTGTTTTGGAGGTCCGGAGTAGATTTTGGCTTGAATTGGCAAAATTGAGTTTTTGGCATTTTCCGGTTGATAGGTGAGATTTTGATATAGGGGTCGGAATGGAAATTCGAGAGTTGCAGTAGTTCCGTTATGTCATTTGGGATGTGTGTGCAAAATTTTAAGTCATTCGGACGAGGTTTGGTTGGGTTTTGTGCTTAAAATCGATATTTTTCAATTGGAATTCATTCGTTTAGAATAATTTGATGATAAAAATCTGAACTTGGTAGATTTGGAGCACTCGGAAGTTGGGTCGAGAGGCAAGTGTGTTGCAGAGTAGCTTTTCGGGCTAGTTCGAGGTGAGTAATGATTTTATATTCTGTTCTGAGGGTATGAAACCCTGGATTGCACAGCGTTGTGCTATATTGAGGTGAAACACACGCTAGATGACGAGCGTGGGGTCGTGCACCGTTGGGGATTGTGACTTAGTCCATCCCGAATGACTATTTTTCTTTATAATGAGTAGCTAATTGTTTGATATTATTATACTTTGGGCTAAATGCCATATTTGGGCTTCGTGCCAACTGTTTGAACCCTTAGGGGATTGTTAATGATATTTTCCTCACTGTTTGATTTCATACGTGTGCTCAGTCATGCTATATTTTCACTATTTTAAAAACTCAGCTATGTTATTCTGTGTTAAGCACATTAATTGATATTTTCAAAGATATTTGAGCTGAGCTTCATATTTTACTGATGCCCGAGGGGCTTATGAGATTCTAACTGAGTAAGGCCGAGGGCCTGTATTGTGAAGATACTTTTGGGTCGGGCTGCACGCCGCAGCAGTGATATACTGATTATGATAATGAGGCTGAGGGCCTGAGATTGTGCGCCACGAGGTGTTTTGATATTTATATGAGGCCGAGAGCCTGATTATGATGCCACGAGATGGCTTGACATTGCGCTTGGGCCGTAAAGGGGCCCCTCCAGGAGTCTGCACATCCCTAGTGAGCGCGGGTACCCATTGTGATGTGAGATATAGCCCGAGAGGCTGGTATGGTTCTGAGATATTGCCCGAGGGGCTGGTATTGTTCTGAGATATTGCCCGAGGGGCGGATTTGTTGACATTGTGCCCGAGGGGCGAAACTTTATGTACTTATCTTTCTTATTTACCTGTCATGAACCTGTTTAATTGTATAATCGTCCCCGAGGGGCAACTCTTCTGTGCTTATCTGTTCTAATTGCTTGCATTCAATTGTTGAACTGTTGAAAAGCCATTTTTGAAGAAGTTTAAACTGAGCTAAGGTGCTTAGGAGACTTCACAGCTTCATTGCTTTCTTACTGGTTTTGTACTGCTTCTATACAGCATGTTGATGTACTCTTGGCACTAGTGGCATTTCAGTACGTACCAGATGCAATCCGTTTCCATGGTCATCAAAAAATATCCAGCTCTGAGTATCTTCTTGGCTAGAACAAAACCATTCATATGCGGGCCTTAAGTTCCGGCATGTATCTGCTCAAGCAATCTGGAAGCCTCCTTTGCAGCAACACAGCTTAACAACCCCAGATCAGGAGTTCTTCTATACAAGGTTCCTTCGCTTTGGAAGAAGTGATTGGATAAACTCTGTAACGTGCGTTTTTTAGTATGGTTTGCTTGCTCTGGATATTCTCCTTTTGCCAAATATTCTTTGATGTCATGGAACCAAGGTTTTCCATCCGTTTCTTCTTCAACATGAGCACAGTAAGCCGGCTGGGTATGGATTTTCACCGTGATGGGATCGATGAAATTCTTATCTGGATGTTGTATCATTGATGATAAGGTGGTCAGTGCGTCTGCGAACTCGTTCTGGACTCTCGGAACATGTTTGAATTCTATCTTTGTGAATCTCTTCATTAGTTCTTGCACATAATACAAGTATGGTAGTACCTTGGTTTTTTTCGTAGCCCATTCTCCTTTAACCTGATGTACCAGAAGATCCAAATCTCTAATTACCAGTAACTCCTGTATATTCATACCGATGGCCAGATTGAGCCCCATGATGCAAGCCTCATATTCTGCGATACTGTTCGTGCACGGAAACCTAAGCTTTGCGGATACCGGGTAATGTTGGCCTGTTTCTGATACCAAAACTGCTCCAATACCCACTCCCTTGAAGTTTGCAGCCCCATCGAAGAACATTCTCCAACTATCATTGGCTTCAGCAATGCCCTCTCCTACGGACAATACTTCTTCGTCAGGAAAATATATTTTTAATGGTTCATATTCTCCTCCCACAGGATTTTCGGCAAGATGGTCTGCCAATGCTTGTCCTTTGACCGCCATTTGAGCTACATAGACAATATCGAATTCACTTAACAATATCTGTCACTTAGCTAACTTCACGGTCGGCATGGGCTTCTGAAAGATATACTTCAGAGGGTCATCTTGGATATGAGGTACGTGGCATAGGCACAGATGTAATGCCTCAATTTCTGAGCTGTCCAGGTCAAAGCACAACAGGTGCGTTCCAGCAGAGAGTATCGTGTTTCATAAGGTGTAAACTTTTTACTCAGGTAGTATATGGCTTGCTCCTTTCTTCTTGTCTCGTCATGTTGTCCCAAAACACATCTGAAAGCTCCATCTAATAAAGACAAATAGAGTAGCAAAGGTCTCCCACGTTTTGGCAGGACTAGGACCGGCGGTGTAGACAGGTGTTCCTTGATTTTGTCAAAAGCCTTCTAACAATCCTCGGTCCAATTGGTTTCAGCATTTTTCCTTAATATTTTGAAGATGGGTTCACATATTACTGTGGACTGTGCTATGAAGCGGCTGATGTAGTTGAGGCGTCCTAGGAATCTCATCACGTCCTTTTTGCTCTTTGGTGGTGGTAACTCTTGGATAGCCTTAACTTTTGACGGGTCCTGCTCGATTCCTCCGCGGCTGACAATGAATCCTAACTGTTTTCCTGCAGGAACCCCGAAGGCACATTTCGCGGGGTTCAATTTTAGATTGTACCTCCTTAGCCTGTCAAAAAACTTCCTCAAGTCTGCTTTGTGATCTGCGGCCTTTTTGTATTTGTTGATGACATCGTCAACATACACCTCTATTTCCTTGTGTATCATATCATGGAAGATGGTTGTCATGTCTCTCATGTAAGTAGCCCCAGCATTCTTTAGGCCGAATGGCATCATTTTCTAGTAGTACATTCCCCACAGTGTGATGAAGGCCATTTTCTCTGCATTGTCTTCGTCCATCGAGATCTGGTGATAACCCGTAAAGAAATCTACAAAGAATTGGAGTTCATGCTTGGCGTAATTGTCGATCAGGATGTGTATGTTTGCAGTGAGAAGTAGTCCTTGGGACTTGCTCTGTTTAAGTCCTTATAGTCAACACACACCCTACTTTCTCATTTTTCTTCGGAACTAGTACAATGTTGGCTAGCGAGGTTGGGTACTCAACTACCCTAAGGATTTTGGCTTTGATCTGCTTAGTGACTTCCTCCTTGATTTTCAGGCTCGTATCTGGCTTGAACTTCTGAGTTTCTGCTTTACTAGCGGACATATTGGATTGGTAAGCAACTTGTGAGCCACTATGGATATGCTCAGACCTGTCATATCGTCATATGACCATGGAAAAATGTCCTCATACTCTTTCAGGAAACGAGTATATTCTTCCTTCTCTGACGGTGATAAGTGAATGCTTATGCGAGTCTCTCTGACGGTTTCAGAATCTACCAAATTGATTACTTCAGTTTCGTTCAGGTTGGACATAGGTTTGTTCTCAAAGTTCTCAACTTCTCTGACAACTTCCTCAGGTATTTCATCTTCTTCTTCCGAGTCACTATCCTTATATTGCGTTGTCTCATTACATGTCACAGTCATAGGTTCATCAGGAAAAGTAATAATAACACTGTAGAAAGAAAATTTGAAAGATAATAATGAATAATAAATAGCAATGCATTGATAAAATTTTGAAAATATCCGAAACAAGTACGACTCGATGACTCGAGCAATTATTTCGAAAAAAATGCGTCTTTAGAACAAAATTACTAAAAATATTATTAAATGCCTAGCATGGCTATAAAACAAATCAGGCTAATTGCCAAGCTACCTAGGAACTCACGGGCCCGGGATAGTGTGGCAGTCCAATTCCTGAGGACAGCTCCGTTCTCCACAGTCCGAATGGTGAGGCCTTCTTCCTCCTCCACCCCAACTATCGCATTGCAATCCATATCCTTTTCTTCCAGGAACAGGTTTCCAGCCAAAGATTCTTCCTCTACAGATCCCCATATTGTATCGGCCTGGTGAAAAGTCTGACTTAGGTGTGGTACCGGCTGCTCGAGAGGGTAATAAGGATTACGCCATGGAGGCGACCAATCATTATATTCCTGCCAGGTGTACTGATGCCCAAGTCCAAAGGTGGTACCTTGACGTTTTAGCTGTATCAGTTTAGTAATGCCCTGGAGTTCCTTTCCAAGTCCTTTGCCGGGTTCATATCCAGACCATGCCAGCCTTCTTTTGTTCTCGATGACCGGGATAGTTTGACTGGTGTAAATGGGGCTGCTTCCATCCCCGTGAATGATTCCCTCCTGGAGGTTCCACTCGAACTTCACGATCTGGCGCAGCGTGGAAGCCACAGCTCCAGCGGCATGTATCCAAGGGCGACCCAGTAGAATATTATATGTAGCTAATATGTCTAGTACTTGGAACTCAACATCCAATAAAGTTGTCCCCATCTGCAGGAAAAGGTCAATCTCCCCAATCGTGGCCCTTTGCGAGCCATCAAAGGCTTTCACGTTCATACTTCCTGCCCGTATCTCATGGAAATCTTTGCCCAATCTTTTCAGAGTAGTTAATGGAAAAATATTGAGGCCCGAGCCCCCATCTATTAGGACCCTAGCAATGAATTTGTCTTCAAATTGTGCCGTGATATGCAGTGTCGTGTTATGACTTAACCCTTCAGGCGGTAGTTCATCCTCGTGGAAGGTGATCTTATGACTCTCCAGAACTTGCCCTACCATGTTGGCCATCTCTCTACTGGTGATATTGTTGGGCACATAAGCTTCATTTAACACCTTCATCAGAGCATTCTTATGTGCCTCCGAATTTTGCAATAGTGACAAGATGGATATCTGGGCGGGGGTCTTGTTTAAATGATCAACGAAAAAATATTCCCTCACCTGTACTTTCCTCCAAAGATCATCCGGTCCAGTTTCAATGACAGGTTTGTTTACCTTGAAAATGGTAATTACAATTAGATTTGATTTTGTTGTTCTAAAAATACGTGAACTATTTTTATGCTAGTTGCTTAGGAAATAGATGCTAAGTAAGAGTTTAGAAAATATGATAAGAGCCTGTAGATAGTGTAATGATCAAACCGAAGGAGTGGAGATCAGGGCCTCGAGCTGGCATATGCGGTCCTCGAAGTCGAGCTGGACACTCAACTAATGGCAATCGAGGGGGGTATTTACAACTATGGGGGCTGTGATTGCGGCTCTTTAAGGTCAATAACGAGCAACAAATGAAGAACAATAAATAGAATACAATAAATGTAAGTAATAAATGAAGCAATAAGAGCAAGATAAATGTTAAGTTAGAGAGCAGAGAGAATGTTCTTCTATTGAATATTGAGCATCAGATCCCTCTACAAAATGATAAGGATCCATTTTATATACCAGGAGGAGTCCCAATATAGTACAAATGCATTTATTACAAAGATATGAGATTGATACAGCTATTTAATGCCCCGGTACGGACTTGCACTATCCTAATAGACAGGTCAGCTTTAGTCATGTGCCTTGGGAGCCTCCCACTTTTTCACCATGACTATCGACTTGTACTACCCTGAGGCCGGATGTCGATAACCCTCGAAAGTTAATCTCGACCACAATCTCAAGCCTATGACAACGTGCTTATGAAGCGTCGTGGTGACCAAAAATTGGACCCTCAGATTTTACCGTATACAGATGGTCCCCGCGTTTCTTAGAGTGAAACGTTAAGAAATGATTTTGATACCCATCTCATCGAACTTCCCGTGATGATGTCATACTTATGGCGTAAGCCTTTGTGATAACTGAGGTGTCCCGTCGATTCATTTTTCCAGAATCATTTAATACACCGCCAATTCATATTCCCAAAAGTGACAATATCGCCGCCGGTCCGGTTCCCAAAAATGCATTGATTGTGCTTGTCGGTACGTCTTTCAAAGACATTGATTGGGCCGTCGGTTACGCTGACACCCTTCCTATAAATGGAATCCTTCTTGAATCAAAACTTCATTCAAATGTTCTTCAAAAGCCCATTACCTCTTTCTTCTCTTCATCTTCATTCATTGTTATTTCCCATGTTTGAGGCTCGTGGCCTTAAGGTTACATGGTAGTGTCCTCATTTTCCAGAGCTTTCCCTTCCCGCGCAAGATTGTACCGATTTGTTGTTGTTGTTGTTGTTGTTGTTTGCCCGAGGTAATGAGAGAGATATCTCAAAATACCCTCGCATTAAAGGATATATGGACCACGAACTTCTACTCATCTCCCCTAATTATCCGATGCGGCACCTCGCTCCTTTTGCCTTTCGTGGAGTGGGGTGGTGCCATCTACTAACTGTTGCATCCCGCTTCGGTGCAACGTCTCAAGAAGTGGCTTCACAATAGTAGCAATGGCGAGACCCATATTCGCCAAATTTTTCACCCAGCCACTTCTTCATCTTTTACTGCTTCTTCTTCATCTTTTTATTCTTCTTCGTCATTGTTTTCTGCTTTTTCTTTAATCTTGAAGATACTGTTTAAAAGATCGAGAGGAGGCCCCGAGGGAACGATTCTCGAAGATGCTACCCCCAAGTAGGTACCTCGGAAAGTAGATTAGGGTCGTAGTTGTTATATATACTTTTGCTTTTTTCGTTGGCTTCTCTGTTTTCGTATAAGAACCCTTCGTGGGCTTTTGTAATCATTGCTTATTAATGAAAAAGTGCTTCTTTTAATTTTAAACCTGATTTGTGTCGGATTTCCTTTTACTCGCGCTTAGGAAGAATCTGAGTGCCTGACTCTATCGATTGGTCTGAATACCGGGTCCGGGTGTAGGTGTTTCTCCGATCCTTGATTGGTTAACACGATATCTTGTGGAGCTCTTTGTCGTTCCTCGGGTAGAGCCCTTTGCGTTTCTCGGGCGGAGCCCGAATTGAGTTGATACAATCTTAGGCCGTCAGGACCCCCGATTTTGAGTTGAATGAGAGTAGGGATTCAAACTTTCAGAACGAAACATAGCCTTTCATACCACGTGATAGCCCTCGAGAGGGGACTTGCTTGGATGCCTAAGAATAAAAATAGACTTTGGGCTTTCGAAGGTAGCCTTTGAGCGAGAGTTCGCTCAAGCTCAGGCAACTTGAAGGCTTGTTTCGAATTCGGAGAGAAGATAGCCTTAAGGCGTTGCAGATAGATCCCGGATGGGGGTACGTCTGGACTTGGATAGCCCCTCGAGGCTTATAATGATGTCAATGGCCTCTTAAAGCCTATCTTCTTTTTGACAGAGGTCCTCGAGATCGGGTACCATCTCGAGGCATGTAATGACGTGTTTGTCTCCTCAGAGCATATCTTCTTCTCCTTGGCAGAGGTCCTCGAGACCAGGTGCCATCTCGAGGCTTATGATGATACAAATGGCTCCTTAGAGCATATCTTCTTCTTCTTGGCAGAGGTCCTCGAGATCGGATACCATCTCGAGGCTCATGATGATACAAATGGCTCCTTAGAGCATATCTTCTTCTTGGCGGAGGTCCTCGAGATCGGGTACCATCTTAAGGCTCGTAATCATATTAATGGCTCCTTAGAGCCTATCTTCTTTTTGATGAAGGTCCTCGAGATCGGGTACCATCTCAAGGCTCGTAATGATATTAATGGATCCTTAGAGCCTATCTTCTTTTTGATGGAGGTCCTCGATATCGGGAACCATCTCGAGGTTTGTTGATGCGGCGGGTTTTGATCGCCAAAGTATCCTATAGAAGCATTAATTGCATGACATGGTTATGAAGCGACCAAGGCAATCCTGCTGGAACATCTTCCCAAAGCGAAAAATGGCTTAGTCAGCACTTTTAATTGGCCTTTGAGGCAGGCGGAGAGTCGCCGCTTTCTCCACATATAGGGTTGTATTCCTTCTTTTGGAGATTCTGCTACTCCGAGCAGTTATCCTCCTCTTTAGAGTTTTTCTTTTCTGCGTTAGGCCCTCCACCATTTCAGCTTCGAAGCTCTTGATTGAATTCCCGCTACAATTCCCTAGTTTTACCCCAGTTATGGCTGCCATACCAGGGTCCGCTTGGCAAGGAGGGGGGAGTTCTACCCTTGAAGGCCTTTCGAACCCAAATGCTCGGGGTCATTGGGAGTATGCCTCGAAGTTTATTTCTTTAATAGGAGAGGGGCACCTTGAGTCAGTGAGGACAGATTGCGGATGGGGGGAAAGGTAGTACTGCGGACACCTTCCCCGAAAGAGGGCATCATGGATCATGCCGAGGGGTTTTTGAACGTGTACACGTACCCCTTTACGCTGCCCCCCCTCCCCTGATAGAGTTGTGCTTGACCTCTATCGAAAGTATCAGGTTACCTTGGTGCAGGTTCATCCGTCATTTTGGAAGATACCATTGATGCTTAGGTTCTTTGCGGAAGAAGCGGGGCTTGAATTCACTCTTAGTCATCTCATCAGTTTGTATCTGCCTTTTCACCATCGGGGTCTGCTGACCCAACGGTACCTATCCACTACGCCTTTCGTTGTTGATGACGAAGAAGACAGGGATCGGGGATGGATGAGTCGATTCATCCGAGTACGAACCGTCGATATTATCCCTGTGGAGTTTTTGCCATTTCCCGAGGAATGAAGTTTTACACGTAAGTGATATACCTGTGCCTTTGTAGTTTTTTTTATGGCACATACGGGTTCCGTAAATGCGCCTTCCTTTGCCTTTCTGCAGCAATTTCATGGCCGTCGTACGAGGTCCCCAACCTGACAGATTGAGCTCGGAAGTTGGCGACTCACTCAATTTATAATGAGTGTAAGTGGCGAGCCTTGTCTAAGGGAAGGTGGGAAGCCAAACACCACGGTACGTGCTATGTGATTTGTTCCCTTTTTTGGAAAGCATTCTCCTTTCAAACGTATTGATTTCGTCTTTGTAGGCATTGGGGGGTTCTCTAAAGTGAGATCATGCCTTCCCGAAGAAGGAGAAGAATCATCAGCTTTAGGGCCGGATAACAATAATAAGCGAAAAGAGCCTTTCCTGGGTAGCGATGCCTATCGCAAGATGAGTCCAGCCCAGAGGCTCGGAGAGGACTCATCAGTCGAGACTGCAGCGCCCGGGTTCTCTTGTCTCGAAAAAATGGCCCCCCCCTCCGCTACCGTCTTCTTTTCTCGTTGGAGGTACCTCGAGAAGCGAGGGTTCTCTGACGCCGACAACTTCTCCCGTTGAAGGTACTTCGAGGGACGCTCAAGGCCAGGGGCCGCATATGACGAGCAACTGGGTCCCGACCGGGAGGGCGTTTACTGAGGTTGATGGAGCCAGATTAGTAGATGTGCGCTCGACATTTAAGGAAGCTCAGCGGCTCTACTCTGTGGTGAGTTTTGGCCGATCGTATCGGCTCTTTAGCTTTTGCGGCGTCTACTCTCTTGATGAGTTTCTCCTTCGTAGGCTTTTGACAAGCTCAACTCCGAGCTGCTTCGTTGCGAGGCCATGCTACGAGAAGCCGTGGACGGGGAGAAGTCCCTCACGCTTCTTTGTGATGAGAGAGAAGACGAGTTGATGCACTTGCGATTCGAGGTGAGTTGAAGCCTGAGCTACGAAAATTACCTTGAGGAGCACGTAATTTTTGCTCTACATGGGGCACATGTTTCCTTTCCTATCCCTAAGGCTAACGCTTTGTTAATTTTAACCGCAGAAGAAGACGGAGGACCTGGAACGCCATAGGAGCAATGTTGGCCAAGCCAAATGTGAGCGAGATGAGTTAAAGGCTCGGGCGAACGTTCATACTATAGTGGAGAAAAGGCGTTTTTCCTAATGCTTCCGCCCTCGAGGTTCAACTTCGTTAACTCGTGAGAACAGCTTGGTAGGAACATATATGATTACAAATCTCGAGTCTGTGCTTTTCAAGATAAAGGCCAAAGTTGTGGATGCCTGGGCTGAAGCCGTAATGAGCCGAATCGAGGCTGACAAGAAAATGGCGGCCTATTTGAAGGACGCTGGCGATGCTTGATCTAAGCTGAGAAGGGCTCTTTATTGTGAGAGCAGGAGCAAGGAATATGCTCGGTACAAATGGCGAAGGGAAACCCTCGAGGAGATCCATGCTAGGGGCTTTGACCTCTCGAAAGAGGTAAAGCAGGCAAAGGCGGACGAACATGACACTAGGTCCCTTCTGTTAGATGCCGAGGATAGCGAGAAAGAGGCTGACAGGCCATAGAGGCCGACACTCCGTAGTCCCCGAGGGGGACGTAGATTAGGCCTCCCCTTTCTGATTCTGTGTATAGTATTTTCAAAGAGCATCGTAAATGGAGCTTGCATTTTTCCGCATATATGTATAAAAGGAAGCCTTGCAGTTTCATTTCCATACACTTCCCTTTGCTTCGATGTTTGTTAGTTATTAGCCAGGTGAACTGGTTTTCGGATAGGACCCTTAGGTCAATAGTACGGCCCTAGGGCTCGTTGGGCTAGCCCGTAGGCTTTTATGCGCTGGGTCGGTACGACCTTTTAGTATAAGCCGGCATTTTGAGCTCTTATGCTTTTGTCATAGGCATATTTAGTTAACTTTTTCGGGTTCAGTCTACGAGTCGGGTTCCGACTCAAGCTCATTTGACCCTCAAGGTTTTAATTTAAAGCTGACCCTTAGGCTCTTTCGCGTTCAGTCAGTAAGACCTTTTATATGGGCTGGCGATAGTGGCTCTTATGCATTGGGTCGGTGCTACCTCTAGTATGGGATGGCGACAGTGGCTCTTACGCATTGGGTCGGTACGACCTTTAGTATGGTAGGAGACAGTGGCTCTTACGCATTGGGCCGGTACGACCTCTAGTGGGCTTTATTTTTCTCTCGTTAAGGACTTTTGAAATTGTGTTTGCCCGACTCTTTGACAGTTCAATGGAAACCTCGATTGTGAGTTGTTATATGGCGATAATTGAGCACCTCGGGAGGTTTGGCTCGGTGGCTAAGTATCTCGAAGCCTATATTTTGGAGCTAACATAGTCGAAGCACTTTTGCCTGATGTCGAGGGTAGCCTGTTTAACCGGTTCTTTTCAAAGTATTTGAAGGCCTGTGATTTAATAGTGATGGTTGGGCGTCCCCAAGTCGCGTTAGTTTGGCTGGTACAGCCTTGTGACCGTAGTCATTGTGTTTGGCGGGAGCCTTTCAGTTCCCGAGTGAAGTAGTTTCGCGTCTATATCGAGGGTATGCCTTTTTAGGGGTCTTACAAGTTCGATATATAGCTTTAACTTTAAGATCGGGATTATGCATTTCATAAGGTCTTACAAATTTTTTCATGCCTTTGAGGTCTTACAGTTTTAGTTACGTGGTACAAGTATGGTTCCTTGCTTGAGGTCTTACAGTTTTGGTCACTTGGTACAAGTGCGGTTCATGCCTTGCTTGAGGTCTTACAATTTTTGTTGTCGCCTTATATATGTCTTACGAGACCGAGGTTGCCCACTCGGGGTCTTATGGCCTTAGGTTTTCGATAAGTCGATGGGGGTAGCTATTAGCGGCAGTCCCCGAGTCATCAAAAATATCCTGGCTCGGGAGCCATTTCTTGTAAACTTGGTGTTGCCTCATCAGGGCTTACGAGTTTGGAGTTTCCAACCCGGAGGTCATGTGGCTTTGAGATTTGGAAGCCAGCCCCCAAGTGTTCGGGATGTTATTTGGCTTTGGAGCCATTTTTGTAAAAATAATGTTGCCTCGTTGAGGGCTTATGAGTTTGAAGCTCCAACCCGGAGGTCATACGGCTTCGAATTGTTGACGCGAGTCCCCGAGTATCCGGGACGTTGTTGTAAAAATGATGTTGCCTTATTAAGGGCTTATGAGTTTGAAGCTCCGACCCGGAGCTCATACGGCTTCGAATTGTTGGCGCCAGTCCCCGAGTGTCCGAGACTTTTTTGGCTCTGGAGCCGTTTTTGCAAAAAATACCGAGCTTCTTTGAAATGCGAAATGCTTTGGAAAGTATTCTCTGATTACTTGGTACAAGTATACATGTTTTTGCTGTTAAGGGCTCGGTTATTCTGTATGGACACGGTTCGTTCGACTGTTTGGCCCGGTACATTATTTTCCTATCGAGACCTTGTTCAGCATATCTTGGTTTCTCCGAGGAGGTGATCTTCCGGGGGGATGCCCCCCAGTATTCGAGGTCGATTGAAAAGGAAGCCTTGAATACTTGTTGAGTCTTCCTGAGGTAGCATATAGATGTTGCCTCATTAAAAACCTTGCCGGTAAAACTCTTCTTGGGATAAAAACCAGATCGAAGGAAAAGAGTGCAACGCATGCTTTTGAAACCTAAGGCCTTCGAGTTGGAAAGCGCTTCGGTCGTTTCGATCGGATACCTGCACTCAGATTAGTATAAGATGTAACTAACAAAGGGATATGATCATACCTTAGTGCTGACGGTGCTTCGGCCCTTGATATGTTTCGATTTCTTGTTACGAGGATGCGGTATGGTCCTTTGCTTCGTTCGATCGGACTTAGTCGAGGATGTAGCTTGTTATCGCTATTTTATTGTTTGTTTATCCTTTGGCTCCTTCGGTGGTGGAGGTATCGGTGTTGGTGCCACATCATGCACCGCGAACATCTTTTTTGCTACATGCTGCTACCTGTAGACGGTTTTTATCCCATCCTTTGTTGGAACTTTCATCATTTGATGGAGGGCGGATGGTAGTTCTCTCATGCAGTGTATCCACGGTCTCCCGAACAAGGCATTGTATCTCATGTCTCATTCGATGACATGGAACTTGGCATTTTAAGTTGTGACAGCCATGTTGACTAGGAGGCTGATTTCCTCTTTCGTTGTTTCGATCGCCATGTTGAACCCGTTGAGGACTCGAGAGGCGGGTACGGTTTGGTCGAGCAGTCCGAGCTGCTCCTACCACCCTCGACCTGATGATATTGGCCGAGCTACTTGGATCTACAAGTACACGTTTAATTTGAAATGTATTTACAGGGAAAGAGATTGGCAGTGCGTCGTTGTGAGGCTGAGACAAGGTCTCGATGTCCTCTTCGCTGAATGTGAGTGCGTCCTCGGGTATGTAACCTCTAGTTCGCTTTTCCCTGGTGATGGATATTTTTGTTCTTCTGATCATGGGTTCTTGTGGAGCATCGATGCCTCCCAAGGTTATGTGGATGATATGTTATGGCTCATTTGTTTCGTTCTTCTTGGTCGCCTCTCTTTCCCGGAACTAATTTTTGGCTCGGTCGCTGAGGAATTCTCGGAGGTGACCCTTGCTGAGTCGTCGGGCTACTTCTTCCCGGTGTTTCCGACAGTCTTCGGTCCTGTGACCGTGCGTGTTGTGAAATTCGCACACTAAGTTATGGTTTCTCTGCGAAGCGTCTGATTGAATAGGCCTTGGCCACCTGGTGTCCCTAATTTTACTGATGGCGAATACGATGTCTGAAACATCGACGTTGAAGTTGCATCCTGACAAGCGGGGCGCGTCCGTCGGCCCTGTGTGCCTATCAAATCCAGCTCTGCTAACAATGATTAGCATATTGGCACTTATTTCTCCAAATTAATTTCACAATTGTGGTTGCGTCGGTTGGGATTATGGAAAACCCGATGGAATATTGGTCGAGGCATGTCTTAAAGGGTTATTATGTGGACAACATATTAACCCAACTCGGTTTGACCATGATGCAGGTACAATTAATCAGAGGAAGGTTTCTAGAGTGGTCTAGACAGGTACCCTCAAGAGGACAACTTGAGGGGGAAAGGCATGGAATCGTCGACTGTACCGCTGATCGACTAGTTTTGCTACAAATATGCCTTTTCGGATTTAAAGGGTGATATATAGGAA
This sequence comes from Nicotiana attenuata, assembly GCF_001879085.1. NCBI lineage: Eukaryota > Viridiplantae > Streptophyta > Magnoliopsida > Solanales > Solanaceae > Nicotiana > Nicotiana attenuata. Next base: position 87,187 of record NW_017673104.1, on the reverse strand, counting down.
GGGCGCAAGCACTCATCAAGCATTGCTATAGGATTGATTACACACGAGTGGAATATTATGTTGAGCATGATTTATGCAACAATAAATAGCATGTTGTCACGTATTTGCACGTTAAAAGAATGATAAATACAGTATTTAATAATTGAAAGACGTTAAGAAAGCTTGTTATCGCTATTTTATTGTTTGTTTATCCTTTGGCTCCTTTGGTGGTGGAGGTATCGGTGTTGGTGCCACATCATGCACCGCGAACATCTCTTTTGCTACATGCTGCTCCCCGTAGACGGTTTTTATCCCATCCTTTGTTGGAAATTTCATCATTTGATAGAGGGTGGATGGTAGTGCTCTCATGCAGTGTATCCACAACCTCCCGAACAAGGCGTTGTATCTCATGTCTCCTTCGATGACATGGAATTTGGCATTTTGAGTTGAGACGGCCATGTTGACTGGGAGGGTTATTTCCTCTTTCATTGTTTCGATCGCCATGTTGAACCCGTTGAGGACTTGAGAGGCGGGTACGATTTGGTCGAACAGTCTGAGCTGCTCTACCACCCTCGACCTGATGATATTGGCCGAGCTACTTAGATCTACAAATACATGTTTAATTTGAAATGTATTTACAAGGAAAGAGATTACCAGTGCGTCGTTGTGAGGCTGAGACAAGGTCTCAATGTCCTCGTCGCTGAATGTGAGTGCGTCCTCGGGTATCTAACCTCGAGCTCGCTTTTCCCTGGTGATGGATATTTTTGTTCTTCTGATCATGGGTTCTTGTGGAGCATCGATGCCTCCCAAGATCACGTGGATGACATGTTGTGTCTCATTTGTTTCGTTCTTCTTGGTCGCCTCACTTTCCCGGAACTGATTTTTGGCCCGGTCGCTGTGGAATTCTCGGAGGTGACCCTTGCCGAGTCGTCGGGCTACTTCATCCCGGAGTTTCCGGCAGTCTTCGGTCCTGTGACCGTGCGTGTTGTGAAATTCGCACACTAAGTTATGGTTTCTCTGTGAAGGGTCTGATTGTACAGGCCTTGGCCACCTGGTGTCCCTGATTTTACTGATGGCGAATACGGTGTTTGAAACTTTGACGTTGAAGTTGCATTCCGACAAGCGGGGTGCGTCCGTCGGTCGTGTGTGCCTGTCGAATCCAGCTCTGCTAACAATGATTACCATATTGGCACTTATTTCTCCAAATTAATTTCACAATTGTGGTTGCGTCCGTTGGGATTATGGAAAACCCGATGGAATTTTGGACGAGGCTTGTCTTAAAGGGTTATTATGTGGACAACATATTAACCCAGCTAGGTTTGACCATGATGCATGTACAATTAATCAGAGTAAGGTTTCTAGAGTGGTCTAGACAGGTACCTCAAGCAGACGACTTGACGGGGAAAGGCATGGAACTGTCGACTGTACCGCTGATCGACTAGTTTTACCGCAAATACGCTTTTCCGAATTTAAAGGGTGATATATGGGAAGGGCGCAAGCACTCATCAAGAGTTGCTATAGGATCGATTACGCACGAGTGGAATATTATGTTGAGCATGATTTATGCAACAATAAATAGCATGTTGTCACGTATTTGCACGTTAAAAGAATGATAAATATAGTATTTAATAATTGAAAGACATTAAGAAAGAAAACAAGAAGACAATTCAGTTCCTGTAATAAAGGAAATCATGAATGCCTAAAAAAATAGGCAATTAAATTCAAATAAGGGGAAAGGAAAGGGTGCACGTGTATTAACAGAATAAAGCATGTTCAAGACTAATTCACAAAAAAAAAATTGTTATGCTAAGAGCCTAAAAATAATTTCCAGTAGAGTCGTCATGCTGTCGCGCCCCCTTTTTCCTCGCGGAGTCTGGGTTTTGACATTTTTGGGACAACTCATTTCCTTTTGGGAAGGGGGGTATGGAATTTTAAGAGTCGCCACCTAACGGATTTAAGGTGCATTAGGGAACCTAAAGGAAATAACTCACAAACCTGTTTGCATTACCAAAGATTGGGTAAGCGCGCTCGAAATAACCTCGAGGAGAAGGTGTTAGGCACCCCTCGAGGTCCACAACAGTGGGTCCAGGCCAAACTCGAATAAGGTGAATTAGTCTTATAAACAAATAAAGCAATTTAGACAAATAGAGATTATTTCTAAAGCAAGGAGTAAAAGGGGGTCCTAGGTTTTTAGCCTATAGGATCACTTCTATGCAATACTTGGTAATGGTCCCCAAATTGAGGTGCTGCATATAGCATTAGCGCACAGGTCATAATTTCCTTTTACTACCCAATTACCCTTCCCCTTTCTGTTTTATTACCTATGCGTTCTAATAACATCCGATACATTCCCTATGCGTGCATCGCCCGTCCCTTGTCTCTGGCCCTAGTGGTGTTTAGGACCTCTACTTAAGGAAGTTCTAGACTCATATATGTTGTTTAGGACCTCTATTTAAGGAAGTTCTAGAATCATCTATGTTTTTTTAAAAGGAGAAAACTAAGCTACAAACAAAAAGCCAAATAGGACTATTACATAAAGATGCAATTAAGGGGGCACACATTTACCTCAACAAATAGACAAAACAAATGCATGCCTCAAACAGTTTTTAAACGATTTGAAGTCCTATAGCAGGATATCTAGATGAGCACAAAATATGCAGCATTTTTATTAAGGAGAGTAAATACTTAATCAATTTGCCTACTGATTTTTATTACTTCCGGAATCTAGGCAGGTTTCAGGCAGCAGGAAAATAGCAATTTCAGACACAAAAATCAATTGGCCTACAAGATTGCCTAAGCGATGGTCGGACAGAACTTTATTAACCGGGTATCTGAGTTGTAAACAGTTACTAGTTTTAGCAGACTGATTTTATCTTTTAGACTCTACGGGTATGATATCTAAGTGTAGAAGAACTGATCTTAAGACCTTATAGGCATGATATCTAAATGCAAAAAAATGATTCTGAAGTTTCCTATTGACATGGTATCTAAATGCAAAATGATTCTGAAATTTCCTATAGACATGGTATCTAAATGCAAAAGTGATTCTGACATTTCCTATAGACATGGTATCTAAATGCAAAATGACTTTGAAATTTCCTATAGATATGGTATTTAAATGCAAAAATGATTCAAAACCTTATAGGCGAGATTTTTTTAAAAAGCAGAACCAATTTTGAAACTTTGCGGGCATGATTTAAATGCAGTAGTGAATCTTGATGGGACATTCATAACTGTTTTGATCCTATAGGCATGTTATCTACCACACATAGTAATAGAATGTATTTAAACAAATACCTATAGGCATGTTATCTATTGCATGCAGTAACAGAATATAACTGAACACGTAAATAACCTATAGGCAGGATATCTAACATATAGTAGTGAAAAATATTTCAAAGAAACAGGCACCTAAAGCAGGTTTTCTACCCCATTCTCATGCAAACATCAAACTAGGCCCAGTTTTCCCCAATTCACTATTTCCCCAACGTTATTACAAATAATTATTACAGACCATAAGAAAATGAATAGATTACAAAGTATATAACTATAGGAGACCTGCAACAGCAGGCCCAATGCATCAGAATAACCCAGGCCTTCAAACCACAATAGCTCCAAAGCTTAGAGATACACAGTAACCATTGGCAAAGCACCAAGAACCCAAATATCTAGTGCGACAGAGTTCCCAAGGGCTTCGAGAACCCAGGGCAGTGCTCACACTAGAGAACAAATGTTCAGAAGCAGTTCATAAAGGATTGGAAACCAGCCCCAATGTGTCAGACTTCAGAAGAGTCCCATGGACCTTAAGCAGTGCTCACATTGGGGGTAGAAAGACCCTAGTTAACTAAGAGTAGGAGTTGGAAATAATATATGAAAATAAGAGACAGTTTTGTTTTTTTTAAACAAAATAGTTTGGATTTCAGAAGTACGTAGAAACATGTTACCAGATTATAAGAACCACAAGCAGCACACATTTAGCAGGGAGAGTTCAGCCATGAACTCCAACAATCAAACAACAGACAGGACAGAGTATCAATTGATATGAATAAGGTTTCACATGGCCTTAATCCATATGTTAATCAAAGACATATGTTTATTACTAGGTGAACATATAGACATATGTTAATCAAAGAACAGCATGCTGGGATCAAATTACTGATCAGACAATCATACAGAAAAGGTAGCAAAAGTTGAGATCATAGAAGTCATGAATTAATCAGCAGTTTGTTAGGGGGTGAACACTTAAAACAAGACAGAAATCATGCTAGTTGAGAGACAAATAGACATAGGCTTAACAGACATGCTGAAAAACACGAAGCACCTAGGTCTAATTTCATGGAAGTAAGCATGCCGATTAAGAGTAATAAACATGAAGCATTTAGGTTCAACTCACATAGAAGTAGACATGCTGATTAAGAGTAATAATCATGAAGCACATAGGTTCAACTCACATAGAAGTAGACACGCTGATTAAGGGTAATAAACATGAAGCACATAGGTTCAACTCCATAGCATATTGAATGACAATAGGAATGGAGACATACCAGTAAAGTAATAGCAAACAGAAAGTTGAAAGTATGCAAAATCCATTAGTCTAGCCTTGGCTTTCAGCCGGCTAGACAATGCAGCAAACACAAGTAACAGAAGGGTTTGAGAGAAAGAGTTCATGTGTGTGTGTGTGTGTGTGTTTCTTTCTGAGTGTGTTCGTGTAAGTGTCTGAGTCTATCCCTAGAAAATCATAACAGTAAGGGTTTTTATAGCAAGCAATAGGGTAGGTCACATAAGGTAATGAATCAATCATACATACATAAGGTATGAAAAATCAATTAGCAATCAGTCAGGAATCAATTAAGAGGACAGAATCAAATAAGTACTACTTAATATAAGGAAAAATCTCACACAGAATCAATCCGTAATTAAGAGCAAGGTTAATAAGGTAAGAAATAATTTCTGGAATCAATTAGGAATCAGGACACACAATCAAGCCAAAAATACGGATACATAAATAGGGTGAGAACAAGTAAAACCTAAATAAAAAAGTATGGGTACTAAATTCAAACCCTAATTTAGGTAAGTAAATCAATTAACAGCTTAATTGACAGAGTTAAAGGTAATGGGCAAAAGACAACAGAATAAATAGTCAGAGAGTCGAAACCTTAGGATATGTCAAAGACATAGAGATGAAACTTAAAAGGGATCGGTCGAAATAGTAAAGAAAAAAATCGTAAATTGAAAGCATTTAAACGTCTGAGCATTTTTACAGAAAAGTCGTCAGAAATCTAAACACCATGGTAAACAAAATCGGTTAACAATAATAGTAAAAGCAGAAAAACCTCAAGGAAAATACCAAACAAACTCAAAATCGTTTTAGATCTAAACAGATTTAACAGAAATAGCTAGGTTTATGAACAGAGGTAAAAAACCTGGTTCGAACCACAGATATGAAGCCACGAACACACAAAAATGATAGTACTCACACACATAGGGTTGAATATAGGCGGATTAATCGAAAAGATGAGAGATTTGAACCAAATCTGGTTTGAATCCCTTGAGATGTCATTAAGTAACATGAAAATCGAACAACCAGTAGAGGCAGGAGGTTGGATAAGACGGTAAATCACCAAATGATTCCACATCCGGTTGGGAATGGAAGGGATTTGGAGGGAGTTTTGAATGATGGCGCTCTAGGGTTTGAGAGTGTCTGATAGAAAAGAGAGAAGAAGAGGGTTCAGAGGCGGCGCATTTTGAGAAATGGGTAGGGATTTTGGGGGTTGTTAGATTTAAAATGTAAGAAATAATGTGGACCGTTGATCTTAAAGATCAACGGCCACGATTAGAGGGGGTTCTGGGTCAGATTGGACAAGTATTTGGGTTGGGTTGAACGGGTACTTGTGTTGGGTTAGGTTAGGGAATTTATTTAAGAAAAATGGGATATGTTATAAATACCCATTTAATTTAATAAAAATAATTTTATAAAATAATTTATAAATTATAAAAATATGATTTATGCATGAGAATGATTTAAAATAATTACTTAACATTATACAAATATAAAAAGTCATTTTCTGTGTAGATAAGATAATAATGCATATATATGGGCTATTATTGAAACTATGCAATTATAGTCTTAAAAAATACAAATGTAATTATAAATATGCAATTAAAATAGTTGAACACTTAGATAGGCATAAATGATGAATTTAGATGATTAAATCATCATAAAGTAATTTGAGGGATAATTATTGAATATTTATATAATTAAAAATGCAAAAATAAATTGATTTAAGGCCTTTAAAATAATAGAAAAATTGTAGAAACACTTGTGCATGTTTGTAAATTCATATGAAATATTTTGAAAGTATATATGCGTATTAGAAAATATATGAGGGAAAAATTGGGTATCAATAGTTGCTGAAGCAACTCCTATACCAATCACTTCATTACCATTGACAAGAGCTTGGGAAGTAGATTGCACGGGCATTTTAACCCCTGCACCCCTGATCTTGATTTTTTTAGTTAGGTCTTGTGAATTCTTTTGACGAGCAACTTCATGGTGATCATGTGAGGCCTGTACATCACTTTGACCTCCAATTTGACCAGCAGGAGTGGGATTGACATTTTGTCGAACACTTGTGAAACTCAGTGTTGCAAGGTGACCTTTTTGGAAATTCGAGCAGATTGGCCCGATAGAAATTGGATTTGAGGGGTGGGATACAAGGTTGGCCCGATGGAAATTCGAGCAGATTGGCCCGATGGAAATTCGAGCAGATTGTCGAACACTTGGTACCAAGGTTTTTTATTTTGGACGGCTAGAACTCCATCTCCGGCGAGTTCTATGATACCGGCGATTTGCTGTAGATCGGGGACGACGATTCCCATGGTAAAATCCTCTGAATCTTGGTGGGGAGCTGCGCCTTGATATGAAGAAAAATCTCCATTGTTTAGAATTTCCAAATTTGGCCCAGAATTGACATGGGAATTTTTTGAAGCTCCCAGGCGACTGCGTGCTACGGTGATCGCCTCACCTTTTCGTTGATTCGTAGCAGCTGGGAAATTTTTTGCATAATCTGGTTT
>NW_017673104.1:8858-80114 GCF_001879085.1 Nicotiana attenuata | reverse complement strand
GGGGGGGGTTGTGCCCCATGTTAAGGCGCTCATTTTAAGACTGGACCTGCAGATTTTTACCGGTGTACGGTGGAGAGCGATTCATTTTGTTGGTACCATCACTGTAGCAAAAAAATTGCCTGTACGGAGAGAAAATAGATTTTTTTGCGGCGTTGTTTTGCAAATGAAGTGGGGATCCTAATCGAGATTTTGAAAAACATAATTTAAGGTTAAAACTACGATGACCTATTGGGTCATCACAGTCGGCCGGATGTGGGTGGGTCGAAAAGGCTAATGTGAAAATAGATGAATTATTCAACCCATCACATATTTAATAACAACATGGATTAACCGGTGGATAATATGGATATCTATGGCTTCTTGAATATGATCACTTTTTGAAAAATCCCTAGTCTCTCAAACTTGAGGAACTCCCATTTGAGTCTTTGTAACTGTAAAAGTGTCACGACCAGAAGTTCCAACCTCGGGGTCGTGAGGAACCTAATATTCACTTGCTTGGCAAGGCTACGTGAGATAGTTAAATAGCCAATCATTAACAATTTAATCAAAATGATGATAAATAACCAGAAATAGAAACCCAATCAGATACAGTACCAACATAAGTCACGTGATAATTTCAACTCCAAAAGATCTGGAGTCATGAGTACACGAGCAAGTAGAAGTTCTACAAACAGAGTATGAAATAATACAACTGTTCCGAAGGAAATGAACAGTAAAAGAGGGAAGAGGAAGGGGACTTCAAGGCCTACGGACGTCAACAAATCTACCTCAACTCTCCGTATGCAATGATCCGAGCTGACGAACCTCATGCACCGTTGTGACCAATACCAGAATCTGCACAAGAAGTGCATAAGTGTAGTATGAGTACAACCGACCCAATGTACTCCGTAAGTGTCGAGCCTAACCTCGACGAGGTAGTGACGAGGCTATGACAGGTCACCTATGCAAATAAATCTATACAAGCATATATACGAAGAAGTAACATAATAGAGAATAACAATGTACAAACCGGGAGGGGGCATACAAAAGGGGAAAGATATGATAACTATGATAGGCATGGAATCATGTAATAGTCAAATAAATCCCAACCAATGAGATCAGATAACCGATGTTATGAAATTGGCACGGTATCACCCTTCATGCTTTTACTCTCGTCCTTACCATGAAATGATGATATAAGTAAAAATGAAATGGCAGGGCATCAGCGTTCGTGCTTTTACTCTCAACCTCACCATGTAACAATGAATAAATGAGATGAATGGCATGGCAGCACCCTTCGTGATTTCACTCTCTTCCTCAACATATAATAATGACTATATGAGATAAATGTCACGGCATCACTCGTCGTGCTTTTACTCTCTTCCTCATTGTGTAGTAATCGATATATGAGATAAAATGCAATGGCTCGGCATCGCCCTTTGGGCTTTTACACTCCTCCTTACCGTGAAATGAAGATAATATGAATTTGGAAAAATAAATAATGCAGAGAATATACTTAACGTCAAATATGATTCCAAGATACCAAACTTCAACTTCCAAAATACTCAACAATAACGAAATAAGCAATAATAATGGAAGGAATGATGAAAGAAGTAATAACCTAAACTAAGCATAGATATCATAATTAAAAATGCAATAAAACACAAGGAAACAAGTTCCACCGGCATGCTTTAACCCAACAAACACGCATAAGTACTCGTCACCTCACATATACATTGTACCCGCTCATTAAACACGTAGAAAATAGGCTAACAAGTCTTAATCCCTCAAGTCAAGGATAACCACGACACTTACATCGCTCTGCAATCAAATCAAAGCTCAATCGGGGTCTTTCCTCAAAAATTCGCCACCAAACCAATCGAGTCTAACCAATTATAGTTCAAACAATTCAAAATAAGCTTTAAAAACTACCCATGAGTGACTAAGATTCAATCTTTATTGATTTCGAAAAAAGTCAACAAAAGTTAACCCCAGGCCCGCTTGGTTAAAACTCGAGATTCGGACCAAAACCCAATTACCCATTCACCTAGAGACAATTATGTAATTAGTTACGAAATTCGGCCTTAATTTTAGGTCTAATTCTCAATTTTACAAAAATCTCCAATTCTACCTGAATCTCTAATTTTCTACCACGAAAGAGCATAGATTAAGGTTAGGAATCAATGGGTGTTGATTAAAATGGATGAAAACGAGTTAAAATATACTAACCTATGAAGTGGGGATGAAATTGTTCTTCAAAATATCTTTAGGTAGTGCTCTAATATGGAGATGAAAAATAGGTTAAATCCCAGTTTTTAGAAGTTTAAAAGACTGCGCGTCAGGTATTCATCACGTTTCCGAAGCACCTGACGCACTCGCAAAGAGCGCTGGCCAATTGGCCATCGCGATCACAATCAACACTTCGCGTTCGCGTAGGCTTAGCCCCCCTTGCCTTCGCATTCGGGAGCCTGGGCGCACGTTCGCATACAGTAAAAGATCAATTCCCCCCCCCCAATCACTACGCGTTCGTAAAGGAATTGTCGCGTTCGTGAAGGGTAGACCCCTCACTACTTTGTGTTCGCGACCAACTCCTCACGTTCACGAAGAGTAATTCCTCCCCAGCCTAGTTTCCCCTTCGCGATCGCGAGAGTACCTTTGCGATCGCGAAGCACAGAATGTCATACACCAGCAACAGCAACACGAGTAGATTTCTTAAGTCCAAAATCGATCTGTAGCAACCGAGCCCCTCGGGCTCCAAACTAAACATGCACACAAGTGTAATATCATGATACGAACTAGCTCGCGCATTCAAAGCACCAAAATAAAACCTAGAACTACGAATCGGACATCAAAAAACAAATGGAATTTTCAAAGAAACTCAAGAACTTTCAATTTAACTATCGGACATCTGAATCATGTCAAATCAACTCCGTTTTGCACCAAATTTTGCAGACAAGTCATAAATATTGAAATGAACCTATTCCAAGTTCCGGACCGAAATCTGAACCCGGTAGCAACAAAGTCAACCTACGGTCAAACTTAGGAATTCTATAAACCTACAAATTACTAGTTTTCAACAAATCACGTTAAATCAAGTTAGGACTTCCGAATTCGATTTCGCGCATACTCCCAAGTCCCAAATCACGATATGGACCAACCAGGACCGTCAGAACACTATTTTGGGTCCGTTTATAAAAAATATTGATTGTAGTCAACTCAAATCATTTTAAGATTAAAAGTCACCTTTTTATCAACTTTTCACATAAAAATATTTTGGAAAAAGACACGGAATGCGCACGCAAATCGAGGAGGGCTAAACGGAGCTATTCGAGATCTTAGGACAGAGATATGAAGGCTAAAACAAAAAATGACCTATCTAGTCATCACAAAAAGTTAAACTCATTGGTTATCTATTGATTATCTATTTTTCAAGCGGATAATATATATATGGATATTACCCATATTTGACCCACTTTTTAAAAAGTTTGTTATACAACCCATTTTTAGTGAATAATATCAGATGCAGATCTAGGATTTAAACCCTATGGGTTCAACTTTTAAGATTTTAAGCATTGAACTCATAATGTTTTTAATTATATGGGTTCAAATCTACTATATTTTGCAATTTTAGTAGATTTTACACATAAATTTATGCTCCACAACAAAATTTTTGGGTTTAATTGAACCCGTCACCTACACACTACATACGCCTCTGAATAATATAATTGAATAATTTTTTTAATCCATTTTACCACCACTGCAAGTAATCTCTCAGTGATCTCTAATAAGGCTTAATACCAAAGCGGTGTCTATAAAAAGGGCTCTAAATATAACCCTTCAAAAGCATAATTGGCTTAGTACTACTCATTTCATCTTCTTTTACAACTTTTCAACTTCTTCTGCTATACTATACTAGAGATATACCTTTTAGACTTAGAGAGAGAAACTCTCCCTTCTCACTAAAAAATACCAATCCCCAACAATCAATAAACCAATACTAAATCTATAAACTATGCAACTTCCAAACTCCTCTCATCAAATCTCTCCAAAACCACGGATATTGATTCAAAGCAATCTGTCATGGATATTGCCGCATCTACCCCAAGTTTTAAAGATATATTAATAGATGGAATGCATGAAGGCCAGATCAACATGATCATTGATTCAAACGTTCAAGAGCAACCTGAATCGCATAATGAAGGAAAGGGGGATCAATCCACTCACTCAGTAAAGGAACAACAGGTCCAATTATCTCCAGGAGACCTCTAAGAATATATCATCCATGGAAACTTTCAACTATAATCAAGCATCAAGGAAGAAGAATTCAACACCATTTACTTAAAAGGAAAACTCAAGACTTGTGGAAGATAAAAGAAAAATTTTCACTGATTGATCTAGGGTCCGATTACTACATTACAAAGTTTAACAATGAGGATAGTATGCTTAAAGACCTTCATAATGGACCTTGGTGTATTTTTGGTCACTTTCTATCAGTCCAAAAATGGGTTCTAAACTTCATTGCTTCGGAGGCAAAAATATCCCAAGCAGCCATTTGATACGTCTACCACAATTGCCAACTGAATTCTACGATGGATTAATATTAAAGAAAGTCGGTAATAAAATTGGTAGATTATTAAATATTGATGTATGCACATCCTCAACGCTTAAAGGATGATATGTGAGGCTTTGCATTGAAATTCATCTAGAAGTGCCGGTGACCCCCTTTGTTTTCATTGGCCAACATAAATGAGAAATCCACTATGAGGGTGAAAATTTTCTACGTAAAAAGTCAGGCAGACTAGGTCATTCAATGGACAATTGCTAGCGTACAGTGCCAAAGGCCCCCTACTAGTTCACAGGGAGTTCATGCTATCAGCCAGTCCAAGAGCTTTGATGGACCTCAAGACAAAATAGAAGATGTCTCACTCGTGCCCAAGGAAAATAACTGGCAAAATGTAGTGTTACCGGAGAAGAAAAAGGCCAATAATAACACAAAGGTGATGCACTCCACACCTGGTAAGTTTCATGAACCAATCACATCCCCTCCAGGTAACTCTCCATCCCTTTCTTAAATGAGAATTCAATAAAAAGATCTCTCGTTAATAGAAATACCTCTACTGCTACACCTTCTAAAACCCTTGGAAAAATCAATTAGCTAAGACTTACATTGCCACTGGAAATAAGTTTGATGCATTATTTTCTCCGCCAAAACCTGCTAATATGGATAAAACTAACTTAGATAATAACGAGTTACATTGCATGGCTATTGATGTGGCATCTAAACAGCCCATGGGTATCCAGTTGGCACCTATAACAGACAACCAATTAAATCACATGGAATCTAATAATTCTTTGCCTAAGACTAATGAATCCCTAAGTGACCTTATCAACAAGCATAATGAACACTCCAAGGCATGCCAACTTCGTAACGGTCTACTAATCTCCCCTGAGGAAAATAAAACCTCTTGCATGGATGATAAGCATACTCTTCTAACAGACCTACACGTGTCCATGCTGTTTTTAAAAAACACACAAATGGCCAATGAAGCCAACCACGTTTCAAATACCAAATCTAGTCAAAATCTTATTAATACCACTCCTACAAGTAACAACAAAGATATGCAAATAGATACTATAATTGATAGCCACCCTACTCCTTCGGTTAACTCAAAACCAGCCCAAAATAACTCAATACACTGCCTCAATATAAACCACGAAAAATCCCTTGACAATGCCAAGGATCCCAATCTCTTAGAGAAGGAGATTTCGACTGATCAAAATCTTGAGACACCAACGTGCTCTAACATGACAAATCCACCACTTCCTCAAAACACACCAACGGGCAACCAAATGTTTTTCATTCAACACCATCTACCCCAAGATCATCAACCCCTCTCATGGGTGGAACAAGCACTAATGGGCCATGCAATAACATTCAACATGTCATTGGATGGTCAAGGGATAGTTATTGTCCTTCAAAACTCTCATTTTCTAGCCCAGTTAGTGTCAGAGGGAATGCACATGGCAATGAACAATTACCTAAATCATGTGTGGATGAACAACATCCTTCACCCTCTAGCCCCATCAATGAACTTAAGTCAAACCAAGCCATGAGGAATTAGTGGAGCTTACCACCCCACTTCAATCCAATTCAAACTCAAAATGTGCCAGTGGAGCTCCCCTTCTTTCCTCCGGGGGAGATCACCAACATGAACCCCATCTTCATGCCTTGGTCTAACCCAATCGATAATGTAACATCTCAAACAAACCTCCACATCCAACCTCCACCCCATGCAAATCCAGCTCAGCCACAAAATCCACCAAATGTTCCACAACCAATGCCACAACCTGTTCCACAACCAATACCACATCCTACTCCTCAAGTACAACCTCCTCCCTATGCAGCAGAACTAGAAAACATTCAAGTGGAGGAAGCAGAGGAAATAAACTTACTGGGGTCCGGACCAGTCCTAGAATTTTCAAGTCTCAACGAGGTAAAAGTGTTTCTTTTCAGGAAACTAGTAGAGAAGAGATATGTGCTCAGTTGCACCCCTGGACTATACAAGTGCTCAATTTAAGTGAGGCCCCCTCAGGACCCAACAGTGGGGAATCATGCAATAATTTTAGTCCCTTCACTGAGGAGGAACCAAGTGCTGCAAGCTCAGATGGAAAATGGTCCAAGAAACAACCATGCAATGATGTTTAGGCCTGCCAATATATATATATATATATATATATATATATATATATATATATATATATATATATATATATAAGCTGTGACAAAAACACCAACAATGAGAAGAAAAAGTAAAAAAAAAAATATGTACAAAGAAATTCTAATGAAAAAGAGAAGAATGGTCAATGAAGAAGAAGAGAGAAAGTGAAAAAAAAGAGGATGTGTTTTAGTATTTATAGTGAAAAAAAATACAAGTAGAAACTTATATTGAGTAATAGTAAAAGAAAATTATGAAGTCAAATTGTAACTGATGCAACTTTTTTCTTTTCTTTCACATATCTTACTCCAGGTAATCATCATTCTGAATATATAGAGAAGTTGTAATCTCGAAACATGAAAATAACAAAAGAGTAAAGCACCATAGCCCACAAGACAAAATTACAATAAGATATGAGAAATAGGCATAAGAACGTATGACATACCACCTTGCTGAAGAATTCATTCATGGCCACAAAACATTGCCTCACGCAAACATTCATGTGCCTTCAATGAGAAAGCGACTAAATCAATGGAATTTTTTTTTTAGTTTCTACTTACATAATTTAATTAAAAAGAAAAATTCTATATGGGAAAATTTACCAACTTGTTATGTCTACTCTTGCCCACAACATTTAGTAGTCTTAATTTGTTTGTGTGAAGAAATAATTTTTCCGAGTTTTATAATGTTAAATAACCAAATGAAAGGAAAAAATAAAGCATAAAAACCAAAAAAAAAAATGGATGTTGGCCAAACAAATGTGACACTAAACATATGACGGAAACTGATCCATTATCGTTGCATCTCATGTATATGAATCATACTACTGAAATTGGTTAAAAAAGAATGACTTGCATAAATTAAACTACAACCATTCAGAGTAATAGCACAAAAACAAACTCTCTTGATCTCATAATTACAAGTAGATGCTCTAAAGTTAAAGTTGAACATCTTAACCACATTTTTAAAGAGTAACTCTTTACATAGTTTTCCCAAGAAGAATCAGCAAGCGCATATGAAAACAACCACACCTAAATCTCCATTCAATGCAAAGAAAATGCAATTACTATTTATTTATTTTCTGCAAAATCCTCAACAAGCTAGCACTGAAAATGAGAGAATGGCTTTATATTTCACAATGAAAATAATACGACGCTAAATTGGTCTTCACCTATCAATGACATTAATTTAGTCCGTTGTTGTTAGTTAATTCAATAGGAAAACGGAATAGTGGGGAGGAGGACAGGTTTATAACTGATGAAATAGAAAGCATATGGTTAAGAGTATTTAAGATGTGTTTTTCGGTTATTTAATATATAGCACATAAAAGGGAAAATAGGGAGAAATGCCAAAAAAAAAATTGGCTGCTAATTTTTTCTTTTGTAATTGAAATAAATATAATGAGATGTAATAAAGAGGATAGAGAATGATCAATTTTCAATTTTAAGTTGACATGAAAATAATGAAAGGGAAAATTCAAAAAAAAAGGAGAAAAAAGATAAATATAATCCTTGGCCAAAGAGAGGTGCCAAATCACCTTTTCCATTCCTATATATATATATATATATATATATATATATATATATATATATATATATATATATATATATATATATATGCTAGGATGGAAGTGCTCCTACATTCCACTTTCATCCTGGAACTGGCTCTGGAATTAATAGCTGGCCAATTGACGTTTAGGTTAATTAATTTGACTCAAATTTTTACTACTACTACTACGTACGTTATTTCGGTTACAATTTTGGCTCATTTTCAAATCTGATTTTCAAGGGTGGGGGATGGTGTTGTCACGACCCCAATTTCCTTCTTCGTGATATCGTGATGGCACTTAATCTCTAAGACTAGGTAAGCATAACACTTAATTATTGGATTAGTAACAGAATTTAACCAGAAACACTATTAAGCATGAAACGGAAATTCCTATAATAAGCCAATAATCCCAACATGATTCAGTATCCCAAAACCAGTAGTACAAGTCATAAGCTCTACAGAGTTCACTAGTGAATTTCTAAGTACAACCGTTGAGGAATAGAAATAAACTGTACAAAATAAACTTCTGAATGTGACTCTGAGGCCTGCGAACACGTTGGAAGGTATACTTTGAGTCTCCACAGCAATGCCCGATCAACTAGCTAACAATCAACAAACTTCGTAGTACCTGTATCTGCACAAAAAGGTGCAGAAAGCGTAGCATGAGTACACCACAGCGGTATCCAGTAAGTATCAAGACTAACCTCGATGCAGTAGTGATTAGGAACAGTCAAGACACCTACTAGACATAACAACATGTACAAGTATAAATGTGAAACTAACAAGGAACAATACCAATATAAAGATAAGCATGGTAAACGACAATAATACATGCAATAGAAAACTAGAAGCAATACTTATCAACCCGGAACAAACCGGTAATGACACTGTAGAGTAAGCTGAATATAATTTAAGTCCGGCAAAACCAAGAAAGGGAAATAAGTAACAACTCAATAAGAGCAACCGCTTTCACACAAGGTCTATTCAAGAATTTCTCCGGGGTACCACACCTCATAATCACAATTCATGGGTCCCAATTCATGAACCCTAATAACTTGGCATCTTGCGCCCACATTACAATTCACAATCGTACAGACAACTTACGTGCTGCACGGACAACTCATGTGCCAATACCATTAACACCTCATATCTACTCGTACAACTCGCATACTAAGGGAGTGACAAATATCTCATTTCCGCACGGACAACTCACAACTCCTTGTCTCGACAAAGGCGCAAAACCACATACATATATATCTCGCGTTGTCACACCGTATGTGCAAATATCAATAATAACAATAGCACCAGACAACTCACATGCGAACACCCTAACAATCCTCTCAACAATATCACGTGTTCCAAAAATATAACAACACAATATAATGACTTGCACCACATGTGCACATATGCCACAGTATTTCCTCAAAACAAATTCCAATACCACAACCGCACATAGCCCATAGCTCAACAACATTTAGTACAATAATAACACGAGAGTACAGCAAGTAAATCAACACAAGAATTAAACAAGCACAAAAAACAGAAGAACGAGCTCACAATGAAAGATATATCAAGTAATAATGGTTTCAAACAAGAATAACCCAACAATGGGAGGGGTAATGTGCAACAGCAATATCCAATAAGAGTAACTCAACAATCCAAGGGATAACATGTAACAATGTTTCCAAATAAGTACAACTCGATAACAAGAGAGATAGCATGTAACAATTATTCCAAATAAGGATAAGTCAACAATGAAGGGGATAATAATAACTTCAATTATCTCACGACCCTAAACTCAAACCTGCCGTAATGGAGCCTATCAATAAAACTAGGCCAGCCGACTCCCACAATACTACCATAATTTACTAAAAAACTATGCTAGAAGACATCATGTTTAACGGAATTTCATAAAAGAAACAAGAGTTGAACTCAAAATTGAAATGCTGAAAATAAAGCCCCCAAACATCGGGGTATCACTGAGTCATGAGCAACTACGGCAAACTGTTCTAAAAATAGCAAGACTAACATAGTCTGAGAATAACTAAAATACACTAAAGGGAAGATAAAGAAGAGAAAAGTAGGATTGTGATCGCCAGGCAGCTACCTCGCTATCTCCGATGATCCGCTACTGGGTAGATCAACAACCGCTACTGTAGCCAAAGATACCTGGATGCACATAAGGTGCAGGGGGTAACGTGAGTACACCAACTCAGTAAGTAACAAGTCCATACTATAAACTGATAGGTTGTGACGAACTTAACCTCAACAGGTAAACAGAAATAAACTGTGCAGAAAAGTAGGCATGCTTTCAATTCAAGTATTCAGCTCAAGCAGTAATGTAGATACAGATCTGGACAATGTGAGGTATAAAGCTAAGCTAATCTCTACGTGCCAATGCACAGAATGTATGGAAATGCACCATGTACCTCCACTCTCAAGTGCTCAACCACTCGGTACTGTATATGGCCATCTGGCCCAGGGAAGATCCATCCCGGAATATATACACATCACTGACAACAGTCACTCAGTACCGAGGAAGGCCATTCCAGCCCTGTGGAGAAGATCCATCTCCAGGTATCAATGCTTCGGACAAGAACCATGTCCAGGGAAGATCTATCCCTCAATAATATAAACTACGCTCACTGGGGGTGTCTTACAGACTCCGGAGGGGCTCCTACAACCCAAGCGCTATCATAATCATCAATATAACCGCTGCGGCGTGCAGCTTGATCCAATAACTGTCACTCACAACTAGTCTCTCGGCCTCACTCAGTCATTAACCTCTCCAGTCTCACCACGGGCTCACAATCTCATGAAAACAACCCGGAACAATGATATGCTAAATCAATAATTAACTGAGACTAAGATATGATAATGCATGATCATGACTGATTATGGAATATTAAGCGAAAACTAGTGAGATAACAGCAAGAAACGACCGCCAAGGTTCCAAACAACACCGACAAAAAGCCTAAACATAATATCTAGCATGATTTACAGCTCAACTATGTTACCGCATGATGGAAACATGGATATCAACAGGATAGAGTCACAAAACGGTGCCATGGAATCACCCAGGCCACAATTCTCACAGTGCACGTCCGCACGCCGGTCACTCTGCATGTGCGTCACCTCAATAATAATCACATACCACATAGTTCCGGGTTTCGAAACCTCAGAACCAAGTTTGGAAGCGTTACATACCTCAAACCAAGCTAAAATCCTACTCTGCGACGCCTTTGCCTCTCTAATGGGTCTCCAAACACCCGAATCTAGTCACTAGCAATACAATGCAACCAATATAGGATAAGGAACCAATTCCACAAGAAAAATTACTTAATTGGACATAAATCCGAAATCCACTCAAACCCGCCTACCGAGCCCACGCCTCGAAATCTGACAGAAGTCACAATACTAGAAAGCCTATTCACTCACGAGTCTACCCATACCAAATTCATCAAAATCCGACATCGAATGGCCATTCAAATCCCCGAAATCGTCTCTCCAATTCCCAAGCCTCAAACCCCAAAATTACACCTCAAAAACACACTAAATAGTTGGAAAAATCAATGGGGAAGCATAATTATTGAATAGAAATGATCACTAGGAACTTACCTCAAGATTCACCTTCGAAATCCTCTCAAATATCTTAAAAACCGAGCTCAAGAATGTTAGAATTGTGAAAAATCCCAGAACCCTCATTTTTGAACCTTTTATATACTGCCCAGATGTCCTTCATCGCGATCGCGCAAATAGCCTCGCCATCGCGAAGCACAAACAGGCTTCCCTACATTTTAACCATACGCGATCTCGAAAATATACATGGAAATAGACTCGCGATCGCGAACCACAAACAAGCTGCCCCACATTTTAACCTTACGCGATCTCGGAAATATACACGCGATCGCGGATCACAACCTCTCAAAGCTACGCGAACGCGCCCAGCTCTACGCGATCGCATAGAGCAAATCCCTTCACCTCACTACCGCTCCAAATCCTTCTACGCAAATGCGACCTCAGCCAAGCGTTCGCGATGCACAACTTCGCACAACTATGTAATCGTGATCCTATCTCTGCGATCGCATAGAAAAAACTTACTTCTGCCCCCAAATAAGCCTACGTGATCGCGAATGGACTCCTACGATCGCGTACAAGGAAATCGGAAACAGCTTATACCAGATATCAGCAATTCACCCATGTTGCCAACCAAAAACCAAGTCCGTTAACCACCCGAAACTCACTCGAGGCCCTCGGGACCACAACCAAACATACCAAAACATCCCTTAACATCATTAAAACTTAGTCGAGTCTTCGAATCACTCAAAATAACATCAAAACACCAAATTACCCCCGGATTCAAGCCTAAGAACTTCTAAACTTTCAAATTTCACAAATGACGCTGAAACCAATCAAATCATGTCTGAATAACCCCAAATTTTGCACGCAGGTCAGAAAAGATACCACAAACCTACTCCAACTTCCGGAATTCCATTCCGACCCCGATATCAAAATTTCCACTGCCGGCCAAATTCGCCAAAATTCCAACTTTCGCCAATTCATGCCTAATTCTACCATGGACCTCCAAATCACATTCCGGACGCGCTACTAACTCCAAAATCACCTAACGGAGCCAACGGAACCATCAAAATTCAAATTCGAGGTCGTTTATTCATAAGTCAACATCCGGTCAACTTTTCAAACTTAAGCATTCACAAAAGAGACTAAGTGTCTCAATTTACTTCAAAACCACTCCGGACCAGAACCAATTAACCCGGTAAGTCAAAATATAGCTGAAGAACAAAAAAGAAGCAGGAAATGGGGGAACAGGGCTATAACTCCCGAAATGACCGACCGGGTCGTTACATCCTCCCCCTCTTAAACAAATATTCATTCTCGAACGGGTCAAGAAACATACCTGAAGTCTCAAATAGATGTGGATATCTGCTCCGCATCTCCCGCTCGGTCTCCCAAGTAGCCTCCTCCACGGGCTGACCTCTCCACTGCACTTTCACTGAAGCTATATCCTTTGATCTCAACTTTCGGACCTATTGCTCCAAAATAGTCACTGGCTCCACATCATAACTCAAATCACCATCTAACTGAACCGTGCTGAAATCCAAGACATAAGACGGATTGACGATATCCTTCTGGAGCATGGAAACATGAAATACTGGATGCACACCCGACAAGCTAGGTGGAAAAGCGAGCGCATAAGCCACCTCCCCAATTATCCGAAGCACCTCAAAAGGCCCAATGAGCAGAGGGCTCAGCTTGCCCTTCTTCCCGAATCTCATAACACCCTTCAAGGGTGAAACCTTCAGTAGTACCTTCTCCCCAACCATATAAGACACATCACGAACCTTTCTACCAGCATAACTCTTTTGCCTTGATTGCGCTGTGCGAAGCCGCTCCTGAATCACTTTCACCTTGTCCAAAGCATCTTATACTAAGTCTGTACCCAAAAGCCTAGCCTCGCCCGGCACAAATCAACCTACTGGAGATCTACACTGCCTCCCATATAAAGCCTCATACGGAGCCATCTGAATACTCAACTAATAACTGTTGTTGTAAGCAAACTCCGCCAGTGGTAGAAACTGGTCCAATGAACCCCCAAAATCAATGACACAAGCGCGTAACATGTCCTCCGATATCTGAATAGTGCGCTAGGACTGCCCGTCCGTCTGAGGATGAAATGCCATGCTCTACTCCACCTGAGCCCAAATCTCAAAGCACGGCTCTCCAAAACTGCGATGTAAACTGTGTGCCTCACTTTGAAATGGTGGAAACTGGCACTCCATGAAGGCGAACAATCTCTCTGATGTAAATCTCAGCCAACCGCTCTGAAGAATAGATCGTACACACGGGAATGAAGTGTGTGGACTTGGTCAACCGATCCACAATCACCCAAATAGCATCAAACTTTCCCAAAGTCATTGGGAGTCCAACTACAAAATCCATGGTGATCCGCTCCCACTTCCACTCTAGAATCTCTATCCGCTGAAGCAAGCCACCTGGTCTCTGATGCTCATATTTCACCTGCTGACAATTAAGACACCGAGCTATAAACCCCGCTGTATCTTTCTTCATCCTCCTCCACCAATAGTGCTATCTCAAATCCTGGTACATCTTCGCGGCACCCGAATGGATAGAATACCGCAAGTTGTGGGCCTCCTCTAGAATCAACTCCCGAAGTACATCTACATTGGGCACACATATCCGGCCCTGCATCATTAATACCCCATCACCACCAATAATCACATCTCTGGCATCATCATGCAGAACCTTGTCCTTGAGGACAAGTAAATAAGGACCATCAAACTGGCGCTCTCTGATGCGATCAAATAAGGAAGATCGAGAAGCCATACAAGCTAGGACCCAACTGGGCTCCGAAATATCCAATCTCACAAATTGATTGGCCAAGGCTTGAACATCAATACAAGAGGTCTCACACCAATAGGAAGGAATGCAAGACTACCCATACTCACTGCCTTTCCACTCAAGGCATCGGCCACCCATTGGCCTTTCCCAGATGGTACAAAATAGTAATATCTTAGTCCGTTAGCAGCTCCAACCATCTCCGCTGCCTCAAATTGAGATGCTTCTGTTTGAACAAGTGTTGGAGGCTACGATGATCAAAAAACACCTCACAAGATACACCATATAGATAGTGCCACCAAATCTTCAACGCGTGAACAATGGCAGCCAACTTTAAATCATGCACAGGGTAGTTCTTCTCATGGGGCTTCAAGTGACAAGAAGCATAAGCAATCACTCTACCCTCATGCCTCAACACACACCCAATGCTAACCCAAGAAGCATCACAATATACTATAAAAGAACCTGAAGCTGATGGCAGAACTAACACTGGAGTCGTGGTCAAGGCGGTCTAGAGCTTCTGAAAGCTCGCCTCACACTCATCCGACTACCTAAAAGGAGTACCCTTTTGGGTCAATTTGGTCAAGGGTGACGCAATGGATGAAAATCCCTAAATGAACCGAGAGTAATAACCCGCCAAACCAGAAAGCTACGAATCTCTATGGCTGAGGACGGTCTGGGCGAACTCTGGACCGCCTCTATGTTCTTCGGATCAACCTAAATACCCTCACTGGACACCGTGTGCCCCAAGAACGCCACTGAACTGAGCCAAAACTCACACTTAGAGAACTTAGCATAAAGCTTCTCCTCCATCAACGTTGCAATACAACTCTCAAATGCTCGGCCTGCTCCTCTTGGCTACAAGAGTACACCAGGATATCATCAATGAATACAATAACAAACGAGTGAAGATAAGGTCGAAACACGCTGTTCATCAAATGCATGAACGTTATTGGGGCATTAGTCAGCCCAAAAGACATCACAAGGAACTCTTAATGACCATATCGAGTCCTGAAAGTTGTCTTAAGAATGTCCGAGTCCCTAATCTTCACTAGTGTTATCCTGACCTGAGATCAATCTTGGAGAACACCCTTGCTCCCTGAAGTTGGTCAAATAAGTCATCAATACGAGGCAAATGATACTTGTTGTTTATTGTGACTTCGTTCAACTGCCTGTAATCAATTCACATTCTCATAGTGCCATGTTTCTTCTTCACCAATAGAACAGGTGCACCCCAAGGTGACACACTCGGCCGAATAAACCCCTTATCAAGGAGTTCCTGAAGTTGCTCCTTCAATTCATTTAACTCCGCCATGCCATACGATGCAGTGGATTAGAAATGGGCTGAGTGCCCGACACCAAATTAATACCGAAGTCAATATCCTTGTCTGGCGGCATGCCCGGCAGGTCTGCAGGAAACACATCTGGAAAATCTCTCACCACCGGAACTAAATCAATAGTAGGAGTCTCTACACTGACATCCCTCACAAAGGCCAAATAAGAAAGACAACCCTTCCCAACAATCCACTGGCCTTCAAGTATGAAATTACTCTACTACGAACATAATCCGACGAACCTCGCCACTCAATCTGTCACGACCCAAACCGATGGGCCGCGACGGGCACTCGATACCTTACTCAACCGAGTACCAACGTAACTTTTCTTTCATATCATTCTATCATAGGTAAATGAACCGAAGTAAAGCATGAGGGAATACAAATTTATACATATGAATTACGGGCCTATAAGACCAAAATAACCACTTGTGTACTGAACATAGGCCGACAAGGCCATACAATATTTTACGTACATGACGTCTGTCTACAAGCCTCTAAGAATACATAATTTACATAAAGGTCGGGATAGAGTCCCACCATACCAAACAATACACGTCTAAATCATATTAACCAAACAAGCAACTCCGAAGCAAATGGAGCGCCCCAACATCTTCCGCTGAGCTGATAGCCTACTTTGAGGGCTCTCGACCTATCTATCGGGACCTACGGGCATGAAACTCAGCGTCCCCAGGCAAAAGGAACGTCAGTACGAATAATGTACCAAGTATGTAAGGCACATAAATAAGTACATAACAGACATGGAAGAAATAAAGATTAAATGACTCAACCTGTAAGTCTGGATAACTCTGTAAATCATGAAATACTTATGGTGTTATGCACATGCGTATGAATGTCATGTCGTGCATAGGTACATATGTTCATAACATTATCAAGCCTCTGAGAGCATCCCATCATATCATCTCGGCCACTGTGGGCAAATCATCAACGTATACAAGCTGATCAGGTGGTGGTGCGTATATAATGTCGTAACCTTTTCCCATGTCCCATATACATATAATATACATATAATATACATTTATACATATATATAACGTCATCTGGTTATGGGTCAATATAAATCAATGCAATGCATGAAAAGTACGTCAATAAAATCTTTCGGAATGTCATAAGACCATTATGCCTTGAGTAGTATCATGAAGTAAACTCTTTTTTTTTCAACTTACGTATTTTTCTGAGACCCATCAACAGATGATAGAATAATATGACACATGGGAAATCAAGAATATAGACATCCCTAGTATTTCTATGAATAGAGTCATTTATGGAATTTGTGCATTTGCCCGTTTCGTTTGTGATGTATAGATCCTACCAAAAGAAAAAAGGGATAGCCTTAACATACCTGAGTCAATTCTCTTGACAATCCCTCTAACACACGTCAATTGCGACAAAACACATGATGACGGATCGAGTAGGGAAAAATCCGTATGATATTCTTGAGAAAGATTGCACCATATTCCCTTAGAATCGCAAAATCCCATTGCTATAACATTACGTAGTATAATTTCGTAAGAAGACTTCTTGGCTGGAGGTCCGTTACATTTTTAGATGTAGAACACATCCATTTTTGGTGAATTTGATCCAAATTTTGGACGGCTTTTCCTTGCTGAAGCAACTCACGCTTTCCATCTCATATTTTTGTGAAATTTGAGACTTTAGTAGCTTAGCAAAGATTCCTTCTAAAGGTGACCCATGTTCTAAATCATGCCACCTATAGTAATGACTTATGAGTCATTTTAATTTAAAAGGAGGGCTGCCTTCTCATGCTTTAATGCTTATCCAATACATATCCCCAATTAATTAGGTAATGTCCCATTACCCGATAATTAATCAATGACCTGCATAATTAAGAATTATCTCAACTTACTTAAAATACTACTCGCTTTTAACATACATTGTACATCTTACTATCATGGTCATGTAGTACCATGTTTGGCACTAGTCCATAAATATCGGGTATTAATGCTCGGCCCATATTTTAACCCAATATGCCAAACTTAGACGAAAAATTTCATTTTCTTTGACTTGCATCCCCTCTAACCTTCACGAATTTACTCATCATTTGTTTAAAATAGCATAATCCATATAATCTTCAAATAATCTTTTTCCTTGGACTAATGTCAATTACCTTACGACAAATTCAACGTACAATACTACAACGAGCAACATCGTCGTAATTTAATACTGCAAAGCGTAACATCACCGTAATATAATACCGCGGGACATAATTTTCACGTAATATTGTGGGGCGTAACACAATCTATGGTACCCCCGGCATAGCCAACATCACCGTCTTAGCTTGACAGTCCAGAATAGCATGACACGGAGACAACCAATCCATGCCCGATATCACATCAAAATGAACCATACTAAGCAGCAAAAGGTCTATACGGGTCTCCAAATCCCCAATAGTCACCACACAAGACCGATATACGCGGTCCACAACAATAGCATCGCCCACATAAGTAGATACATGAACAGATGAAACAAGAAACTCGCGGAGCGTATCCATATAATGAGTAAAGTATGACAACACATATGAAAAGTGGAACCAGGATAAAATAATATAGAGGCATCGCTGTAGCAAACTGAGATAATACCTGTGATCAGAGCATCTGAAGCAATACCATCCGTTTTGGCAGGGAGTGCATAGAAACGGGCCTGACCGCCACCTGATCGGCCTCCCCATCTAGGGCGACCCCTAGCTGACTGACCTCCACCCCGAGCTGGCTGGGCGGGTGGGGAATTAACTGGTGCTAAAGTCGGAGGCTGACTACTCTGCTGGGATGAACCTCACGTAAGGCGGGAACAAAACCTCTTAATATGACCTAAATCTCCACACTCAAAGCAACCTCTTCCTGCAAATGGCGGTGGGGATTGAAGGGAGCCCCGAGCACCGAGATACCCGCTAGAAGGCCCTGACATAGAAGAACCCTGAGCTGATGGTGCATGAGTCGAACTCTGAGTTGGAAGGGCACTGAGAGATGAGTGGACCTGATGTGAACTGTGAGGCCCATGACAAGATAATCCACCACGCTGACCTAGACGGGTCGTCTGAGCATGCCTAAAGGGACGACCCTTGCCGTGGTAAAATTGACCCCAGAAGGAACACCACCAAAACTACCAGATCCCCGAGGCCTCTTGGCCTCCCTCTCAACTCGCTCCTAGCGGCGAACCGACTCTATCTCTCGAGCAATGTCAACCACCTCCTCAACAGAAGCACCAGACACCCTCTCTCTGGTCATAAGAATCCGTAGTTGATATGCGAGGCCATCCACGAACTTCCTGATCCTCTCCCTGTCTGTAGGAACCAACCAAACAGAATGACGGGCTAACTTAGAAAACTTCATCTCATATTGTGTCACAGTTATATCATCCTGATGCAACTGCTCAAACTGTCTGCGCAGCTCCTCTCTGCGGGACTACGGCACATACTTCTCCAGAAAGAGAACGGAGAACTGCTACCAGGTAAGGGGCGCTGCACCAACAGGCCTACGCCTCTCATAACCCTCCCACCAAGTAAAGGTAGCACCAGAGAACTGAAAAGTAGTGAACGAGACCCCACTGGTCTCCAAAATACCCACTGTACGGACAATCCTCTGAAACTTATCCAAGAAAACTTAGGCACCGTCGCCCTCTGCACCATTAAAAGTCAGAGGATGAAGTCTAGCAAACCTCTCCAATCTACACTGCTCGTCATCAGGCATGACTGGGACCATATAATCCTGAGCAAGTGCAACCGGCTGGGCTCGTGGTGCACCCAATGTTTGAAGTCCCTGAACAACCTACTCGGGCGTACGAGCGGCGGGAGTCTGAGTGACTCCCCGGCCTGGGAAGTAGCTGCTCTAGTAGTAACAGAGACTGCCTGAACAAGACTGGTGCACACGGTTAGAATTTGAGATAAGGTCTCCTGAAGACTTGGAATAACAATAGGCACAACCGGTGCCTCAGCTGGTCCCATGGGTGCATCCACAACTGGGACCTGATCATGAACTGGGGTGACTGGTGGATCTGTAGGTGTTGCCCTAGCTGTTGTGCGGGCTACACCCCTACCCCTACCACGGCCATGACCGCGGCCTCGGACTCTTGCGGCCTCAACTAGTGGTACTGGTGGCCGCCCATCCTGATCGGTATCACGTATCCTCACCATCTGTGAGAGAATAGAATAACACAAATTTAGTTACCAGTATCAACAGATTCACACGATAAGAATTCAAGAATGTGAAGTTTCCTAAGGGTTCTACAACTTCTCAAAGATAAGTACAGACGTCTCTGTACCGATACGCAAGACTCTACTAAACCCGCTCATGACTCGTGAGACCTATGTAACCTAGGCTCTAATACCAACTTGTCACAACCCTAAACTCAAACCTGTCGTGATGGCAGCTATCAATAAAACTAGGCCAGCCGCTCCCATAATACTACCATAATTCATTAAAAAACTATGCTAGAAGACATCATGTTTAACAGAATATCATAAAAGAAAACAAGAGTTGAACTCAAAATTGAAATGCGGAACATAAAGCCCCCAAACATCGGGGTGTCACTGAATCATGAGCAACTACTACAAACTGTTATGAAAATAGCAAGACTAACATAGTTTGAGAATAACCAAAATACTCTAAAGGGAAGATAAAGAAGGAGAAAAGTAGGACTGCGATCACCAGGCAGCTACCTTGCTATCTCCGATGATCCGCTACTGAGTAAATCAACAACCGCTACCGTAGCTAGAGATACCTGGATCTGCACACAAGGTGCATGGAGAAACGTGAGTACACCAACTCAGTAAGTAACAAGTCCAAACTATAAACTGATAGGTAGTGACAAACTTAACCTTAACAGGTAATAAAAAATAAACTGTGCGGAAAAGTAGGCATGCTTTCAATTCAAGTATTCAGCTCAAGCAATAAAGTTAATACAGATTTGGACAATGTGAGATATAAGGCTCAGCTAATCTCTTCGTGCTAATGCACAGAATGTATGAAAATGCACCATGTACCTCCACTCTCAAATGCTCAACCACTCGATACTTTATATGGCCATCCGGCCCAGGGAAGATCCATCTCGGAATATATACACCTCACTAACAATAGTCACTCAGTACCGAGGAAAGCCATTCATGCCCTGTGGAAAAGATCCATCTCTAGATATCAATGCTTCGGACAAGATCCATGTCCAGGGTCCATCCCTTAATAATATCAACTACGCTCACTAGGTGTGTTATAGACTCCGGAGGGGCTCATATAGCCCAAGCGCTATCATAATCCCGATCCAATAACTGTCACTCATAACTAGGCTCTCGGCCTCACTCATTCATTACCTCTCCAGTCTCACCATGGGCTCACAGTGTCATAAAACAACCCGGAACAATGATATGCTGAATCAATAATTAACGAAGACTGAGATATGATATAAAAATGCATGATCATGACAGATTATGGAATATTAGGCGAAAACTAGTGAGATGACAGCAAGAAACGACCGCCAAGGGTCCACACAACACCGAACAAAGCCTAAACATAATATCTATCATGATTTACAGGTCAACTATGTTACCACGTGATGGAAACATGGATATCAAAAGGATAGAGTCACTGAATGGTGCCATGGAATCACCCAGGCCACAATTCTCACGGTGCACGCACGCACGCCGGTCAGTTGGCATGTGCGTCACCTCGATATTTATCACATAACACATAGTTCGGGGTTTCGAACCCCCAGAACCAAGTTTAGAAGCGTTACTTACCTGAAACCAAGCGAAAATCCTACTCTGCGATGCCTTTGCCTCTCAAATTGGTCTCCAAACGCCCCGAATCTAGTCACAAGCAATACAATGTAATCAATATAGGCCAAGGAACCAATTCCAAAAAAGAAAAATTACTTAATCTGACACAAATCCCGAAATCCACTCAAACCTGGCCACAGGGCCCACGTCTCAGCATTCGACGTAGTCACAAAACTAGAAAGCCCGTTCACTCACAAGTTTACCCATACCAAATTCATCAAAATCCGACAGCGAATGGCTATTCAAATCCCCAAAATCATCTCTCCAATTCCCAAGCCTCAAACCCCCAAATTACACCCAAAAAAAAACCAAATAGTTGGGAAAATCAGTGGGGAAGCATAATTATTGAATAGAAATGATCACTAGGAACTTACCTCAAGATTCACCTTCAAAATCCTCTCAAATATCTCCAAAACCGAGCTCAAGAATGTTAGAATTGTGAAACATCTCGGAACCCTCATTTTTGAACCTTTTATATACTGCCCAGATGTCCCTCATCACGATCGCGGAAATAGCCTCGTGATCGCGAAGCACACAGGCTGCCCCACATTTTAACCTTACGCAATCGCGGAAATATACATGCGATCGCGGATCACAACCTCTCAATGCTACGCAAACGCGCCCAGCTCTATGCGATCGTGTAGATCAAATCCCTTCACTTCACTACCGGTCCAAATCCTTCTATGCGAACGCGACCTCAGCCACGCGTTCGAGATGCACAGTTTTGCACACCTACACGATCGCGATCCTATCTCTACGATCGCGTAGAACAAACTTACCTTTGCCCCCCAATAAGCCTACACAATCGCGAATGGACTCTTGCAATCGCGTACAAGGAAACCAGAAACAGCTAATACCAGATATCAACAATTCAGCCATGTTGCCAACCAAAAACCAAGTCTGTTAACCACCCGAAACTCACCCGAGGCCCTCGGGACCTCAACCAAACATACCAACACATCCGATAATAGCATAGAAACTTAGTCGAGCCTTCGAATAACTCAAAACAACATCAAAACACCAAATTACCCCTGGACTCAAGCCTAAGAACTTCTAAACTTTCAAATTTCACAAACGACGCCGAAACCTATCAAATCACGTCCGAATGACTCCAAATTTTGCACACAAGTCATAAATGACACCACAAACCTACTCCAACTTCCGGAATTCCATTTCGACCCGGATATCAAAATTTCCGCTGCCGGCCAAAATCACCAAAATTCAAACTTTCGCCAATTCATGCCTAACGAACCTCCAAGTCACATTCCGGACGCGCTCTTAAGTCCAAAATCACCTAGCGGAGCTAACAGAACCATCAAAATTCAAATCCGAGGTCGTTTACACATAAGTCATTCCGGTCAACTTTTCCAATTTAAGACTTCATAAAAGAGACTAAATGTCTCAATTTACTCCAAACCGCTCTGGACCCCAACCAATTAACCCGGTAAGTCAAAATACAGCTGAAGAACACAAAAGAAGTAGGAAATAGGGGAACGGGGCTATAACTCTTGAAACGACCGGCCAGGTCGTTACAAATTAAGGTTAAGTAATTACGGAAGAGATATGGCAATAAAAGAGGCAACAACTTCAATTAAGGCACATAAGAGTTTATTTGGCAACAAGAGTAAAACATGAATCAATCAACTTCAAATAAGACACGTAAGGGTGAATTTAGTAAACGTAGTATTTAACATGATAAGACAACTTCATTTTTAATGGACATAAGAACCTAAGAGTCTAAGCCCGTCAAATTTTCACATATAAGCCGTGTATACACTCGTCACCTCATGTACACGTCTTTCGTGTGGTTCAAATAGTGCAAACCATAAATCCCTACGGGTTAGTTCCTCCACACAACGTTAGCCAAGATACTTACCTCAAAAGCTCTAAATCAATTTTCAAAAATAGCTTTTCCTTTACAATTCACTTCCGCTCGGCACAAATCTAATCAAAATCGACTTAGTAACATCAAATAATGCAAGAGAAATCAATTCTAATAATTAAAGCTACAATATTTACACAATTGCTCAAAAGTTGACAAAAGTCAATCCGGGACCCGCCCTATCCAAACCCGGGTCCAATGGTAGATTTCGACTACCCATGAACCCACAAGCTCATATATATGTGATTAGTTTCAAAATCCGAGTCCAAATCGACTCTCAAAACTCATATTCTTATATTTCAAAAACTTGACAAAGTTTCAAAAAATTTCACTTTGATTTCCAAAATTTTGATGTTAAAACTCACATATAATCATGTAAAATAGTTGGAAATTTAACAAAATCACTTACCCAAAGATTGTAGATGAAATTACCTCTTCAAAATTGCCTCCTACCGAGTCTAGGGTTCCAAAATATGAAAATGAGACCAAAAATCCCATCCCTCGGCTTTTGTCCAGTCACAGGTGTCGCAAATGCGACCTGAGGCGCACAAATGCGAGAAAGCCATCACAAAAGCGAAGAACCCACATACGCGCTAAAGTCGTAAATGCGACATAATGTTTGCAAAAGCAAAAAAGGGACACCTCGCAAATGCGACCTGACTGATCCCAAATGCGAGACGGCTTGGCCCAACCCCACCTTCGCAAATGCGAAGTCTTGGTTCGCAAATGCGAACAAAACGGTCTAAAGCTTAATATCGCAATTGCCATCCTAACCTCGCAAATGAGAGATCTAAGGGATCAGATCACACCAGCAAATTTCCAACTCTTCCAAACATTCCAACATGAGTCAGAAACTCACCCGAGCCCTCGGGGCTCCAACCCAAACATCAACAAAAGTCTAAAAACATAACACAAACCCGATCGCACGATTAAATCAGAAAAATAACATCCGAAATCACAAATCGGACCTCAAAAAACAAGAACTCAACATGAAACTGAAGAACTTCTATAAACACGACCGCGCGTCTGATTCCTATCAAATCAACCCTACATGACGCCAAACTTTGCTGACAAGTTCCAAATGACAAAACGGACTTATTCCAAGTCCCGAAACAGAAATCCAGATACGATAGCTACGAAGACAACCTACGGTCAAACTTGTAAAAATTCAAAGCCTTAAAATTGCCAACTTTCGGCAAAACAACACAAATCAACCTACGGACCTCCAAAATTGATTTCGGGCACACACCCAAGTCCAAAATCACGATACGAATCTATTGGAACCATCAAAACACCATTCTGGGGTGTTTCCACTAAAGTAAAACCTCGGTCAATATTTTCAAAATAAGCTTCTAAAATGAGAATCACTCAGCCGAAGTCATTCCGAAATATTTGAAAATCAAATCCGACCATACACGCAAGTCATAATGCACAATATAAAGTCGTTGAAGACCTCGAACCACTAAATGGAACCTAAGCTCAAAACGACTGGTCAGATCGTTACATTCTCCCCCACTTAAACAAACGTTTGTCCTCAAACGTGCCAAGAATCTTTCACAAGCCATCAAATCACTGTACAAAATCACCATGCACATATACATGGGTGATCCAACCTCACCCCAAGCCACACAAGCCTGATAACACCACCTCAATTGCAGATTATTCTTCCACTCATGTCGATAAGCCTTCGAATCAAATCTCCACATCTATCAAGGGCCCTTTTATCACACAAACACACCATAAAATCCTCAACTAGCTACAACAGCTCATGCATACACCCACAAAGTACAGCCACACGACATAACACCTCATCCATATACCCATAACAATAACTCCGATCGTAATAGCCATCCATTACCAAACCTGGCACCGGCAAATAGACTCATATCGACTAGAACATTATTCCAACCTTCACAATGCCGAAAATAATGCAAGAAATGTGGAACTCATAACTACCTATCCTATCAACAAGCTACCTAAAGTACCACTTGGGTACATACACTGCAATCCAAACCCAACTCGAATGTGACTAAATATGAAAAGAGAAACACGTGAGAGAATCGTCAAACAAGCCAAATAGGCACAACTCCTCATAGATACCATACTGTGGATCCAATCCACAAGGAAGAAGCAAGAGACATGCAACAACCACAACAAATGTTACCTTAATATGACCTCACGGCGGTGCATAGCCTGACACCAATACACTTATTCATATGAACACCAGGTCCCCATCCTTAACTAAGAATCACAAGTAAAATAAACATCTCATCAACTAAGACACTCTGTCAACTATCCCCGTAGAACCAAAACCATGACACGAAACAAACTTCTCATTCCTGTAGAACACCCAAACCACAAGTCAAGCCAAACCATCAAGAGATCACATCAAATCCTACCATTTTTAACTAACAAAAAGTCCACCCAAGCCTCATGACCCTCAATAGCAGCCAAACAAGGACGATAGACACGTGCTATCACAATAGAATTCCCCAACTAGCATGAACACATGAACATAGTACAAGAATCACAAAACACAATCATATCTAAAGCAAGGCAGGATGAATCTTACCAATAAATATTGGATCGAAGTAACACAAATGTATCTCTATACTCAACTGAAACTATACATGTAATGACATAATCTGGTGCATCGGCCTCTGCCCAACCCGAAAGAGCATAACAATGGGCTCGGCCTCCCCCTCTAGGGCAACCTCTACCCGTCTGACCTCTACCCTAGCAGGAAGTGCATGTATAGTGGCAACTGGAGCAGAACGCATAGCCTGAATACCCCCACTGTGACATATTTGTCAGGAGTCTAGGATAATCTCTCACCATGTGGCTGGTATCTCTACACTCAAAGCAACTTCTTCGCTGAGATAGTTGTGGGAGGTATTCGCTATGAGTACTCTGAGTCCCATGGATATCTGAAACATCGTGTGACGCCTGAATTGTAAACTGAACTGGATGACCCACAAAACCTCTACCATGAAATACCCTACCCCCAAAATAGGAACCAGTAGATACTCCCGGCCCATGAGTCCTCTTGACCTCCCTGTCCTCTCTCTGTTGACCCTGCACCCTCTAATTTGTGAGCGACCTCTACTACCTGCTGAAACAGAACATCCGTCTCGAACTTCTGAGCCATGCTGAATCGGATACCATAACTAAGCCCATCAATGAACCTCCGGACTCGCTCTCTAACTGTGAAAACCAAAATAGATGGATGTCTGGACAAATCACTAAATCTAACAGAATTCTCTGCCACTGACATAGTACCTTGGCATAGCTGCTCAAACTCTACACGCCATGTATCCCGCAGGGTCAGGGGAACAAACTCTCTCAAGAACATCTTTGAAAATTGAGTCCATAAAAGTGAAGCTGCATCGGCTAGGCTACCCTCATCGTAAACCTGCCACCACAAATACTCAGCTCCTTCCAATTGGAATGTAGTAAAAGCAACCCCATTCGTCTTTATAATACCCATAGTGCAGAGAGTACGGTGGAACTCCTCTAGAAAACCATGTGCATCCTCTGAAGCCAAACCACTAAAAGTAGGAGGCTGATACTTCTTAATCCTCGCAAGTCTAAGATGTTCCGCCTCAGATGTTGCTACCCTAACTGCGGGCTAAACCGGAAAAATAGGCTTTGCTGGCATGACACCTGGAACCTGTCCAACGTGGACTCGGTGTGTTGGAGTACAAGTGGCAGGAGTCTGAGCTTCTCCCACGGTCTGTGAAGTAGCTAGTGCAACCGGAGTCAATCTCGCCTGAGCCAATGTACCAAACATGCTCAATAACTATGCTAATGACTCCTAAACTCCCACGGTAGCAACAGGCGCCTCCGATGCCTGTCCCCCATCCGGAGCTACTGGTGGCATCTCAACTGCTGCTCTAGCATGTGCTCTAGCTGTAGCATGTGCTCCTCCTCAACCTCTGCCCTGGCCCCTAGCAACGCCGGCTCTGGGAAGAGCATCATCAGTAACTACAGCTCGTGTTCTCACCGTCTGTGAGAGAATAGAATGACAAAGGCTCAAACTCCAAAATCAATAAACTTGCACGATGGGAATGAAAGAAGTGAGGTTTTCCTACTAGTTTGGTAGTATCTCGAAGATAAGTACAGACGTCTCCATGCCGATCTGCAGGACTCTACTAAACTCGCTTATGACTCGTAGTACCTATGAACCTAGAGCTCTAATACCATCTTTACACGACCCCAATTTCCCTGCGTAGGATGTTGTGATGGCACCTAGTCTCTAAGAGTAGCTAAGCCTAACCCTTACTGGATTAATAACAGAATTTAACCAGAAACAACTATTAAGCATGAAACAAAAATTTCTATGATAAGCCAATAAACCCAACGTGATTTAGTACCCAAAACCGGTAGTACAATTCATGAGTTCTACTGAGTTCACTAGTGAATTTCGAAGTACAACTGTTCCAGAATAGAAAATCACTAGTGAATTTCTAAGTACAGTTGTTCTAGAATAGAAATAAACTGTACAAAAATAAACTTCAGAAGGTAACTCCGAGACCTGCGAACGCGATGGCAGGTATACCTTGAGTCTCCACAACAATGCTCGATCAATTAGCTCACGATCAACAAACTCTGAAACACCTAGATTTGCACAAAAATGTGCAGAAAGCGTAGCATGAGCACACCACAGCGGTACCAGTAAGTACTAAGACTAACCTCAGTAGAGTAGTGACGAGAAACAGTCAAGACACCTACTAGACATAACAACCTGTACAAGTATAAATGTGAAACAAACAAGAAACAATACTAATATAAAGCTAAGCATGGTAAACGACAATAATACATGCAACAGAAAACTAGAAACAATACTTATCAACCAGCAAAAAATCGGTAGTGACACAGTGCAGTAAGCTGAATATAGTTTAACTGCGGCAAAACCAAGAAAGGGAAACAAGTAACAACTCAATAAGAACAACCGCTTTCACACAAGGTCTATTCAAGAATTTCCCTGATGTACCACACCTCACAATCATAATTCATGGGTCCCAATTCACGAACCCTAGTCAGTGGCATCTTGTGCCCACATTACAATTCACAATCACACGGACAACTCACGTGTTGCACGGAAAACTCACGTGCCATTACCATTAACACCTCATATCTACACAGACAACTCACGTGCTAGGGGAGAGACAATATCTCATATCCGCACGGACAACTCACGTGCAACAGTAATAATGACTCATTACCGCACGGACAACTCACGTGCCAACAGTAACCATAGGTCACAAGCGCATAGACAACTTACGTGCCAATAGTACAACTCTCACACAGAGGAAAAGTAAACAAGGATACATGTAAATGATCAATAAACTTCAGGATTCATCTTCCTAAACTGATATGAGTGATTAGTTATGTGTATGCTTGTGCAAGTGTTCTATCACAACTCGAGTCAACAAGTATGAGCATAGACAATGAATGGCACATAGGAAACAACACATCAAAATGTAAAATGCATAACTCACACAAGGTAGGCAGGCTACTACACAATTAACATCAATAATTATTCCCCCAGCCATCACAGGTCATCACAAATCATCCCTGACATATCCCACTTGTCTCGCCACATGAACAAAAATAAAGTAAAGGCCTGCCTTGTCTCGCCGCACGCGCATAATAATATTCCCATTTTATCTCGCTACATGCGCAAACTGTAAGGACTCTACCGCTCGTTTTGAGTGTTATAGCCTCAATCGCCTATTAACTGCTCACCCCGTATCGTTTTCTGCTATTGTGACTTGCTAGGAGGTTTCGTTTTGGTTATTTGAGTGTTTTGAGACACTTAGTCTCTATACGGAGGCTTAAGTCTTAGGATTTGGACCGTAGTCGGAACTGTGTGAAGACGACTCCAGAATAGAGTTTCATCAATTCTGTTAGCATAGTTGGGTGATTTTTGGCTTAGGGGCGTGTCCAGATTGTGTTTTGGAGGTTCTTAGCTTATTTAGGCTTGAAATGGCAAAAGTCGAATTTTTAGAGATTTGGACCGGTAGTGGACTTTTTGATATCGGGGTCGGAATACAATTCCGAAAGTTGGAGTAGGTTCGCAATGTTGAATATGACTTGTGTGCAAAATTTGGCATCAATCGGACATGTTTGATGGGTTTCAGCGTCGGTTGTCGAATTTGGAAGTTTAAAGTTCCTTAAGTTTGAATCGGAGGATGATTCGTGACATTAACGTTGTTTGACATTGTTTGAGGGCTCGACTAAGTCCGTATGGGGTTTTAGGATTGGTTGGTATGTTTGGTTGAGGTCCTGGGGGACTCGGGTGTGTTTCGAATGCTTAACAGATTGACTTTGGGACTTATGCAATTGTTGAAGCTGCTGCACCTAGTGTAATCGCACATGCGCACTTTAGGCCGCAGGTGAGGTGCCGTAGAAGCGGCCAAGGAGCCGCAGAAGTGGTTTTGGCCCTCTTCAGCTGGGGCCGCAAGTGCGCGATAGATCTGCAGAAGCGGACACGCAGAAGCAGAAGAGGAGCGCAGGTGCGGGCTCGCAGATGCGGCCCTTGTTCGCAGATGTGGACCCAGTACCCCTTAAGTGATTTTTGCACCTGCGACGATTTTCCTACAGGTGCAATACCGCGGGTACGGTTGAAGGCTCGCAGAAGCGAGTTTGCTGGGCAGAAAAGAGAGGATTTCGAGGGTTTATGTCATTTTCATCATTTAACATTAAGAGCTCGTATTTAGGCGATAATTTGATGGATTTTCAGAGGAAGCTACAGGATTTGCACCACTCAGAGCCGACTTGAGGTAAGTGGCTTGCCTAACCTTGTGTGGGGAAACTCCCCTTAGGATGTGGTACTGTTGTTGATATGTGGGCGCCGTGTACGTGAGGTGACAAGTACGTACACGGGCTATTTGCTGTAAAACTTTGTTTTTCACCAAGTAATAACATGTTTCTCCTTATTTGAGCTACACTACCATATGTAACTATCCTGTTTAGTTTAGAATAGCATGCCTACGTGCCTTAACTGCCTATCTGAACTCCTTGCAGCATGTTTAGTGAAATTCCTGTTTTTCCTTGACTCGAACTTAGTCTAAATTGTAGGTTTTCTTGCTGTAACTGTTATTTTGTTTGTTCGGCTGCATATTTACTTTGGGATTACGGAACAATATTCCGGGAGATCCCCCTGTACTGCATATTTACTTTAGGACTACAGAACGGTATTCCAGGAGATCCCCCTGTCCTGCATATTTACTTTGGGACTACGGAACGGTGTTTCTGGAGACCCCCTACACATTTACATTTAGGACTACGATACGGTATCTTGGGAGATCCCTCGTTGTTATCTCTGTGCACTGAGCTGTTGTCTTCTATGATTTCATTCTTGTTTAATTTCAGTATATATTTTACTGCGGTATTTCATTGTATCTTGTTTATTTATATATATACCAGTAGGGCCCTGAACTGGCCTCGTCACTACTCGGCCGAGGTTAGGCTTGGCACTTACTAGGTACCGTTGTGGTGTACTTGTGCCCTTCCCTGCACATGTTTTCCATGTGCAGATCCAGGTACCGCTTATCAGACGCATTATCAGTGAGGCGAGACAACTATAGAGACTTCAAGGTATATCTACCGCATCCACAGACCTCGGAGTCCCTTTCTACTCTTCCCCATGTCAAACTCTTCTTGTATGTTCCTTTTGTTAGACTCTAGAGTATAGAAATACATTTTACTTCAATTATGGTTAAGTAATTACGGAAGAGATAGCATGGCAATAAAAGAAGCAACAACTTCAATTAAGGCACATAAGAGTTTATTTGGAAACAAGAGTAGAACATGAATCAATCAACTTCAAATAAGACACGTAAGGGTTAATTTAGCAAGTGGAGGATTTAACATGAAAAGACAACTTCATTTTTAATGGACATAAGAACCTAAGAATCTATGCCGGTCAAATTTTAACATATAAGCCGTGTATACACTCGTCACCTCGTGTACACGTCTTTCACATAGTTCAAATAGTACAAACCATCAAATCCCTACGGGCTAGTTCCCCCACAGAACGTTAGGCTAGATACTTACCTCAAATGCCTTAAATCAATTCTCAAAAATAGCTTTTCCTTTACAATTCACTTCCGCCCGGCACAAATCTAACCAAAATCGACTTAATAACATCAAATAATGCAAGAGAAATCAATTCCAATAATTAAAGCTACGATCTTTACACAATTGCTCAAAAGTCAACAAAAGTTAACCCGGGACCCGCCCGGTCAAAACTCGGGTCCAATGGTAGATTCTGATAGCCCATGACCCCACGATTCATATATGTGATTTATTTCAGAATCCAAGTCCAAATCAATTCTCAAAACTCAAATTCTTATTTTTCAAAATTCTAACAAAGTTTCACAAATTTTCACATATAATCATGTAAAAAGTTGGAAATTGAGCAAAATCACTTACCCAATGATTGTAGACGAAATTCCCTCTTCAGAATCGCCTCCTACCGAGTCTAGGGTTCCAAAATATGAAAATGAGACCAAAAATACCATCCCTCAGCTTTTGTCCAGTCGCAGGTGTCGCAAATGCGACCTGAGATTCGCAAGTGCGAACCTCACAAATGCGAGAAATCCATCGCAAAAGCGAAGAACCCACATCCCTACTAAATTCGTAAATGCAACATGTTCGCAAAAGAGAAAAGTGGACACCTCGCAAATGCGACCTGAGTGATCGCAAATGCAAGACAGCTTGGCCCAACCCCACCTTCGCAAATGCAAACTCTTGGTTTGAAAATTAAATGCGAAGATAACAGCCTACAGCTTAATATCTCAATTGCGATCCTAATCTCGCAAATGCGAGATCTGAGGCATCAGATCACACTTACAAATTTCCAACTCTTTCAAACATTCCGACACGCATCCAAAACTCACCCTAGCTCTTGCGGCTCCAACCCAAACATCAACACAAGTCTAAAAACATAACATGAACTCTCTCGCACGATCAAATCATCAAAATAACATCCGGAATCATGGATCGAACCTCAAAACACAAGAATTCAACATGGAGCTCAAGAACTTCTAAAAAAACAATTGACAAACTTTACGGACAAGTTCCAAATGACAAAACAGACTTATTTCATGTCCCGGAACAGAAATCTAAACACGATAGCTACGAAGTCAACCTATGGTCAAACTTGTAAAAATTCAAAGCCTTAAAATTGCCAACTTTCGGCAAAACAACACAAATCAACCTACGGACCTCCGAAATGGATTCCGGGCATACGCCCAAGTGCAAAATCAAAATACAAAACTATCGGAGCCATCAAAATACCGTTCTGGGATCGTTTCCACAAAAGTCGAACCTCGGTCAACATTTTCAAAATAAGCTTCTAAAGTGAGAATCACTCATCTGAATCATTCCGAAACATCCGAAAATCAAATTCGATCATGCATGCAAGTCATAATGTACAATATGAAGCCGCTCAAGACCACGAACCACTGAATAAAACTTTGAAGGTCAAAACGATCGGTCGGATCTTTACAGGTGTATAACAACTTCCGACTGCCAAAATCATGTATGTATGGACTTATCTTCGAACTATGCAAAATAATATATTATTTTACCGGAGTTTTAAGAAGCGATCCTCAACATAGTACATGTGGTTTATAGGCTATATGTGTTGACCTTTTCTTTTTCTCTTGAAGCATCATGTTGTGGAACTAACACTAACTAACTAAACGAATGTTTTTAGATTTCTAGAACTGGAATAGAGTCAAGGTTAGATATTGCGAAGGGTCATCCTATACTGGCGATATTGAAGAAGTTGACCCCGTAAGTTAGAATTATCTCATTAGTCATGTTAAAAGTTTATCTGTATAACTCAATCTCTTACTAGAAATGCCAAAATATTTCAAGATACTAACCTCCACTTCAGAGGATCAAGAATTTTTGAAGCTATCATAGAGTATTTTTTAGGTCAAGGGATGATTTATGCTCAAAATGTATGTCTTCTCCCTACCCCACTACAACCCACCCCCTCCAACATCTGAATTCTGATCTCTAAGATGGCTAAAATATAAAAAAAATTCAAAATTTGTATGTCAGGCCATCCTAAGTGGAACTTCAGCGGGAGGGTTGGGTGCAATCTTGTATTGTGATAAGTTCAGATTATTTCTCCCATTAACTGCTAGAGTGAAATGCATCTCAGATGCTGCTTTCTTCGTCGTTGTGTAGGTTTGATGGCTGTATTCTAATATCTAAGTGCTCTATAAAAAAATTAAATAAAGTTCACCTTGTCATCACAGAAGGACTAATTTTCTAAATTCCTATAGTTGTGGAATAATTTTCCATGCTAAAATTGAGTGTGTTTTTGCTAAGTCGAATGAATTTACGCAGAGAAACTAAATCCACCTAACCACTTATTGAGGAGAAGTATAAGAGCGTCATTGCCTTACACATAAGAAGCATCATTTAAATAGAATCTCTTTTCTTATTGTAGAGTATTAATTTTATCTCAAGATGGACCCGGAGGATCAAAAAAAAAAAACTTCTTTCATAATGAACCTTGGCACATATTGCTATAATGTGATGCTATTGGGCCTTAAGAACGCTGGAGCCACTTATCAGAGGCTTGTCAATAAAATGTTTGAGAATCAGATAAGCAAAACCATGGAGGTATACATTGATGACATGTTAGTCAAGTCTTTGAATGAAGGAGATCATTTGAAACACCTCCAAGAGTATGTCGGTCATTAGAAGGAAGAACCACTATAAAAAGATTCCTCATATATCATCTGTAGCAAAACTATGATTGGGAGCTAGCAATCCAGACCGTATTGAAAAGGTTCCTGAGACACAGCATGGAAAAGTAACAATATTAAGAAACGATGTCCAAGAATGAAGAAGAGGTAGAATTACTCAATGAATACGAGGCATAAAAATCCTAAGGAAGCATAATATGGAACTCAACCCGAAGAAATACGGGTCCGGGGTTGGTTCCGGTAAATTCTTGGGATTCATGGTCTCACAAAGAGGTATCAAGGTAAATCCCGATAAAATCAAAGTTATCGAGGACATTCCGGACCAATTGACAAATGTAAAGGAAGTATAGAGGCTGACCGAGAGGTCAGCAGCTCTAAGCAGATTCATCTCGAGATCCTCTAAAAAGTGACATCACTTCTTTTAACTTTTGAAGAAGAAGAACAATTTCTCATGGACTCCGGAATGCCAACAAGACTTGAAAGACCTAAAAAGGTACTTATCAAGCCCCCCGTTACTGTCAAAACCAAGGGAAGGCGAGCAGTTGTTAACATATCTGGCGGTCTTGGAAGTAGCGATAAGTGTCGTTTTAGTCCGTGAGGAAGAAGGTACACAATTTCCCATTTATTATGCTAGTAAAATATTGTCAGAAGTGGAGACTCGTTATCTGTACCTCAAAAAGCTAGCCTCCCGAAAGCTTAGGCCTTATATTCAGTGCCACCCGGTAGCCGTTGTGACAACCTTTTCCTTAAGGAATTTTCTTTATATGCATGACTTGTTAGGCTGTTTGGCTAAATGGGCATTCGAAATTAGTGAGTTCAACATTGAGTACAAGCCTAGGACTGCGATTAAGTCACAAGTTTTGTCCGACTTTATGGCTGATTCAATCCTGGATTAAAGCCCTTGGCTGCTAAGGAAGCAATGCTAGTGTCGGAAACGACATCAGGAGATTGTACCTTGTTTATGGATGTAGTAGGGTCCGCTCTCAGGATAGTTCTAGTCACGCCCTCGGGGGAAACCCTGAGGCAGGATATTAAAACTGTTTCATTAACTAATAATGAAGTCGCGTATGAAGCTTTGGTGCAGGACTTGAACTGGCTTAGGGACTTAGCTACGACGTCACCGAGATAAAGTGATATTCCCAGCTAGTAGTAAACCAAGTATACGGGATTTTTGACACAATGGAAGAGCGCATGCAACAGTATGTGAACAAGGTTAACGCATTACTTGCACGATTCAGAGAATGGTCGATCATATACATTCCAAGGGAAGAAAATGTAGAAGCACATGCATTGGCTAATCTGGGGTCATCTATGGAGATGAAAGGGTTTGACTCCGGTACTACTGTTCGACTTCTACATTCGATATTGGATGTGAATGGTTACTGCGAAGTCAATTCAACCAACCTAGTCTGGGACTAGAAGAATGAGTTCGTCGAATACCTTCGGCATGGAAAATCACCCGAAGACGTCCCGGGAACTATGAACCAAAGCAGCTCGTTACTGCCTCGTGGATGGGCAGTTATATAAAATATCATACCAAGGACCATTGGCCCGATGTCTGGGAGCCTCGGAGGCGGACTACGTGCTGAGAGAAGTCCACGAAGGAATTTGCAGGAATCACTCTAGTGCAGATTTGATAGTTCTAAAGGTGGTTAAGGAATGTTAGTATTGGCATAGGATGGAACAGGACACAAAGACATTCATTCAGAAGTGTGACAAACGTCAACGCCATGCACAGTTGGTGCATCAACCAGCAGAACTCTTGCATTAGTTGTTATCCTTATGGCCATTCATGAAATGAGGAATGGACATTGTTGGTCCTCTTCCACCGGGCCCCGAAAAGGTAAGATTTCTTTTAGTTTTAACTTACTACTTCACTAAATGGGTTGAAGCAGGTCCTTAACAGAAGACCGATGAGTGCGAAGTTGTTGACTTCATTTGGGGCCACATAATTTGCCGATTCGAAATGCAAAAGGAAACTGCTTATGACAACGGGCAGCGGTTCATAGGTTCAAAAGTCACAAAAGTTTTTGAAGATCTAAAAATCAAAAGGATTACATCTTCACTATACCATCCAACTGCTAACAGACAGGCGGAATCAACAACTAACGTGATTATCCAAAACCTAATAAAGAAGTTAGAAGCTGTTAAAGGCAAATGGCCCAAAGAGCTATCGGGTGTGACAAGGGCGCACCGGACAACGACGAAGTCGAGCACGGGAAAAACACCTTTCTCTCTCGTAAATGGCGCGAAAGCTCTAATACCGGTGGAAGTAGGGGAACCAACTTGAAGGTTTTTCTGAACAAACGAAGAAGCAAACAATGAAGCATTGATGGTGAGGCCGGACTTGCTAGACAAACACAGGGACTTGGCGTACGTGAGAATGGTGTCTCAAAAGAAAAGGATGGAAAGATAATATAATCATAGCGCCAATATCCGCTACTTAAAAGTAGGAGACTTAGTTTTGAGAAGGTGACTCAGAGCACTCGGGAAGTCAATTCCGAGATGTTGGGACCAACATGGGAAGATCCTAATTGGTTTCATCTTTCACCGGTAAAGGGTCGTAAGAGATGGAGAATCAAGATGGAGTCAAATTGCCCAGCAATTGAATCGTGACTCACCTCAAAAGGTATTATTGCTTATCGATGCTACCAATACTGAAAGTATGTGCTGCACCCTTTTTTCCTTCGACTAGTTTTTGTCCCAATCAATTTTTTCTGGCAATGTTTTTAACAAGGAAGCAACGAAAAGCATACTACAAAGGGAGCACCATAGGCAAAATAAAAGTCCTTAAGACATCAAGGCATTAATGTTTTCACAACAATGACAACAGCTATATACATGTTAAATAATCTTTGGTTCGACGGCAAGCTTTGCGTTCCATCACTAAAAAAGGATTATCTAACCATTCATAAGTCGTTTTCAACGGTGAAGCAAGACTTCTTATGTTCGAATTCGCATGCTTTGCATTCGAACACTAGGGATAAATAATTTTTTATACGACACTAGGAGTGCCAAAAACGTCGGGACTGCGAGAACCGGTATCAATATTTCATCAGGACCAGGGACTATATGATCAGCCCCGTACAAATAAGTTGTATAAGTTAGCTACATGTATTTGTAGTTTTTGTTTTAGAAAATGAATGCTTATGTACTTTCAAAGATAGAAAGAATAAAATAAATTCCTTTTATTTGTCTTATTTCTTGTCCAAATGATGAGTTAATTTTATTGTTTTAAAGTTAAAAAAAATTCAAATGCTTGTGCCGAGATGAACAGGAGACATCATCTTCAAGAGCACCGTAAGCATAAGGGCCCTCTCTTATGAAACCCTCATAGTAAAGGGTTAATTCCGAAAGAGTTTATGCGCGGAATCAAAAGCTATCAGATGAAAATACACCCGTAGCTTTAATCAATTAAACGCAAAAGAAATATATTTTGCACAACACTTAAACAAAAATTCTTTATTTA
Organism: Nicotiana attenuata; assembly: GCF_001879085.1. Lineage (NCBI taxonomy): Eukaryota > Viridiplantae > Streptophyta > Magnoliopsida > Solanales > Solanaceae > Nicotiana > Nicotiana attenuata. The sequence continues at coordinate 42,266 of NW_017673104.1, read as the reverse complement.
TTTATCAATTGCCAAACTCGGTGAAAGCTTTAGCACAATTACAAAGTACCAAAAAAAGCGAAAAAGAAAAAGAAGTTATGCATCATTGCCACCAGATCTCGAAGGGAAAGAGGGGCCAATATTTCTCCCGGTAGCGGAGCGGATCCACTACCGGTTCGAGGCCTTCAGCTTCTTGAGTCTCCCCTTCAGTTCCCGAGTACTCGAAACCTGTACTCGAGGAGTCAGTTGCAGCCAGTTGAGCGGGAAGATTTTCACGAGCAGTTAGCTCCAGTTCTTGGGTCTTGGCGATATAATCATCAATATCTCCGATGCTCGCTTTGGCCTCTTCCAAGGTTTTCCAAATATAGCATAAGTCTTCTCAAATACGAGGGAATCCTCTTGGTCCTGGAGCTTTTCTTGGAGTCTATCAATTTTGACCTGAAGTCCATCCCTTTCATAGTTGAGTGAATTTGATTCTAATCCATGGCCCTCTTGAGCCTCTCTTCCATTTTGTCCCTCTTCTCATCGGCAATGATGGACTCTTCGGTTTTGGAGCGAAAGTCTGCCTTCAAATCGTTGATTTGCTCCTTGAAGGCAGACTCGCGCTCGGTAACAGCAAGTACAGCGTAATGAAGCTCAGTTCACTTAGCCTTAGCCTCTTGAAGCTTTTCGTGTAATTGAGAGACTTCCTAGCTATGGTCCATTTTATCTTGTATGCTCTGCTGCAACCAACCTTCAAGCTCGACCATTTCTACAGCTTTGCTTCCGGCAAGGCGAGGCGTGCACGAGCGGTTCCGTTCGGCCAAAAGTTGATCCCGCTCGGAAGCAAGTCCTTGCTTATCGAGGATCAAACTTTTCAGACCTCTAAAGCTAGAAAGTTTGCATGTAAAGAAAGAATATTAAAGTAAAGATTTCCATTGCAACATATAAGTAGAAAAGAAGATATGAAGAAACTAATATGGTACCTGCACCGTACCGTGCATGGCATTGTTTATCAGGCACTCCAAGGAAAGGAAGCACATTTTCTTTTAGTCTTTCTTTGAAGCCAGCGGCTTCAGATAATTCACAAGCTCCGCCTGTCACGCCCCTTTTTTCTTGCGAAATCGGGCTTCGACATTTCTAGGACAACTCCTTTTTGAGGGGTTTAGGGAATTGCATTGAAAGAGTCGTCACCTAACAGATTAAGGTGCGTTAGGGCACCTAGAGCAGATAACTCATGTTGTACTAGTTTACATCACCAGAGGTCGGGTAAAGGCTCGAAATTACCTTGAGGAGAAGGTGTTAGGCACCCCTCGAGGTCAACAATGGTGGGTCCTGATCGATGCCAACTCGACGCTACACCAAGTTAGGAAAAGCGGGTCGCAATAGCTTTTACCCGAATAGAGGTTGGGATCGATTTCCTCTGGGAGCTAGTATTTGGAATTGGATTTTCTGTCTAGTCTAGGGATGTGTTTGTACTCCTAATGTCACTTCAAACATTTTTGGTTTTTGATTTTTATAACTACTATTATAAAATTAATGATTAACACTAAATTATGCTACGAGAATATTACTAAGTTGTATCTAATGTGAAGAAAGGCACTAGGGTCGTGACACTACCTAGGTGGCTAATTGACGGGTAGATGCTACTAAGGTTAGATTGACATATTTGGGGCTTATGCTATAACTGTTGCACAATTGTACCCACTCTCACACCTCTCGGTAGAGAGAGTGATTTTGACCAATTAACTCTCTCGAGACCAATTGGGTAGGCCATTTTGATTAAGCAACTATGGTTCAAGTAGGGTGATTACTCTCTCGAGATTTAACCCGTTAATTGGGACTATCATTTCTCATGAGTCCATCCCAATTCCTTGTTGGGTCAATTTTTGGGGTCATGGACTCTCTTTCCCAAGAGGAGTTAGACCCACTAAGCTTGAATCAGTGTTTGCAACCACAAATTCGAAATTAAAACATAAAATCAACCCAAATAGCAAACACCCAATATCATTCTAACCCTAGATGGCAACACCCATCAATTACCCACACTAGGGTTGAGCCACAACCCTAGCTAATGGGTTTAGCTACTCATGCTAGATACAGAAATTGAAGAAATAGATTAAGAACTAAGCATATTAATTGATTTCTAAGAAGAAACTACAATAATCTATCGCTAATAAAGAGCAAAAGTGCCGAAAATGGCTACAAAAGTGAGTCTCATGAGCGCAGCTAAGCCTGGAATATAAAACCTAACCTAAAAATGGTAAAATGTTCTATTTATACTAGGCTAGAAAAACTGGACAAAAATACCCCTGCGGCGTCAGTGCGGGCCGCGCAAAATTGACCGCGGCCGCACTGGCTGTTGGACTTCTCATTTCTGCTTCTCTAAAGTTGGGGACCGCGGACCGCGTGGAAGTGCACCGCGGCCGCGGAGGAAGTTGGCACGGCCGCACAAAAACGAGCGCGGGTCGCATTGCTTGGAATTGGCAAAATCTGAGCTCTCTGAATCTCTGCTCCGCGGACCGCACAAAAGAGTAGCGCGACCACGGAGTGACCGTGGACCGCGTGAATCGTACCGCGCCTGCGTTGCCTCCAGCTTGAAAATGCCAACTCTCTGAACCTCCTAGTGCGGCCGCATTCACCTTTGCGCGGTCCACACTAGGTTCTCTTTTCCTCAATTTACTTAGTCTTTGTCGCTTGAGCAGGTTTCATTCCTTTTTGAGCCGATCTTTGACATTCGTCTCTTTGTCGATCAAACCTGCAATCAAGCATAACTTGTGAGCATTTTGGGACTATTTTGTAGCAATTTATAACCAAAGCATAGGCAGGTAGGCGCATAAAACATGTTAAAATCCTGACTTATCAACTCCCGCAAACTTAAACCTTTGCTTGTCCTCAAGCAAATAAAATAAGACCCACCCCTTAAAGGACAATCCAAGTAATTCCAGCTATCCTAAAGTAACCTCAACAAGCATCAATTGGGACTAACCATTGCCCTCAACACAAATGGATCATTAACAACATTCAAACCTTGAAAACTATGGATCAAGTGTGACACAAGAGCATCAAGAATTGACTCATTACATCAAAGAACTCTCTCAATTACTTTGGTCGTTGTGGATCCCAAAACTCATACATCCTCAACTCTCCCTAAGAAAACCTCACCTTTTTGAGTATACGCACACAAATCGAGGTAAATGGGAGTTCACTCGTCTCTCTCAAGGAAAGGTCACAAGTCCAGCTCTAGGTACCAAATGCTTGACCCTCATGTAAGTATCCACTAATGCGAGTTTCATCCAACTCAAGATCATATAGGGCTTTTGTGGAATTAATGTGAAGGCTTTTGGGTAAGGGTAGGATATGTTTTTGTTCAAGTGGGTTCAATCTTCCCTTAAGCATTTCTTTTGATTCATTGGCGCAATAAACTTGACTCTTTGCGTCATTTCACCTCTTCCAAGGGGTTAGAGAGACACTTCATCACTCTTTCTTACGCAATTCAAAATATTTCTCCTTTTTCTACTTTTTCCACACCTTTTTCACTTTTGTTTTTCTTTGAATCCCTTTTTATTCTTTTTCATATTGGGCTTTCTTTTTGTCTTTTTCTTTTCTTTCTTTTTCATTGCCTTCCTTTTCTTTTTCTTTTGTACCTTTTACCCCTTTTTGTTTCCTTTCTTGTCTCTCCCCCCAAACTTAGACTTTGCTATTACTCAAGGGAAGATGTGGGTGCCAAGAGAGGGTAGAATTTAGAATGGGTATAGGCTTGTAGCATTGGTTCTTGAAAGAATAAGGCTTAAGGCTCAAAAGGGTTAGCTAGGGATTATGTCATAGGTAGGCTATGGAATTGTTCAACTTATCATTTGGATCAAGGAGAGCCTATAATCACTTCTCGAGTCGAACTTCACTCAAAATTTTGCCTCAACAAACATTCGGGGCAAGTTCTAGACCATTGGCTCGGGACTTGGACTCATAATTCAATTTCTCACCACACACACTCAAGGATTGCTTAAGACATAGAGTCGAGGGCCCACAACAACCTTAGATACGATTGAGCACATAATAGTCCCGAAAGACCACATGATGTTTGTTTGGTCAACTCAAGAGTCTCAAGGTCACTACTTTCACCATCCTAAACACAACCACTTGTCTTTGACCATGGGATCAAAGGCAAATGTGTTAGGCCCAAGTGAAGCTATGATTGAAGTACCCTTAACTAAAAACTACTAAAAACAAAAGAAAAAGCAAAAACGGACTCAAACCCTTAAGAAGGTTGTCACGCCATCCATCATCGGGAAGAGCCACCCGGTTCACACAATACTCTACCCTTGGAAAGAACCGTGGCCTTAAGAAAACCAAGGGCTTATTGAAAACGCCAAAAACAAAACAAAGGGCTGCGAGCCTATCTACGAAGCTAAAAATGAATTTTTTTTACGAACATACGAAAATAGAAAATAGAATGAATATTTACAATAGGGGATTAAAATATACAACGGGGGATGAATATATACAAAAATGTAACTTAACTTTATATACAGACCAAAATAGAAGATAAAAAGTATGATAAAAGTACTGAATGTAAAGTTATATACATACCAAATAGAAAATCAACCAAAAACAATAAACTGAGTCAACTAATATATACAATCATCCAGATAATCAACAAAAAAGTAGGGCGCACCCCCACGAATAAAAGCTGGCATTGTCCCCAATGCCAACTATCAAACTAAGCATCAAAAAGTCATAAGAAAGGATATAGGAGCTCCCTAAGCCTGGTCCGTCTGCATGGGATCATCAGTTGTCCCCAAGTCCTCTGTATGTGCGGGAACCTCAGACTGGTTCTTGGTCTCCTGCTGCTCAGCTGCTGGGACTGGGGCCTGTTCCTGGACCGGCTGGATGTCAGGTGCATCATGTGGCAAACTGGAGGAGGCCTCCTGTGGGGCTGCCACCTCAATAACTGCATCAGCTGTACTGGGGAGCTTCCTCTTCTTCCTTGGCTGCTTGGGTGCCTGCTCCTGTTGTGGCTCTGCTACTGGTGCTGCTAGGGCTGGGGCTGGGTCCCCGAATAGCAAGTCTAGAGGCATCTGGTCTGCCAATAGCTTGTCCACATCTGTCCTGAGTTGTTTCACAGACTCCTTGGAAGCCCGTGATCTCCTCATCTTCTTGTGCTCCTTGGCAAGCTCCTTCAGATCCTTGTTATGTGACTCCACTGCTGTAGACAAAGTAGCCTGTGTCTTCATAATCTTTTCCTGGTTCTCCAGGAGCTTCTTCAAAGTGTCCTCAATGGCTGAGGAATCTGAGCTGGCTGAGGTGCTGACTGGGTCTCAATGGTGGAAGACAATGTAGACAAATTGTTCAAACTGTCCAATGTCTGGCTCAACTGATGGGCAGTGAAAGGATGAGCCTGGGAAGATGGAACCCCCAGGCCAGTTGAAGTACTTGGACCAACAGCAGAGGAAGGTCCTGGAGGCAAGTCCTCAACTGTAGTGGCAGCAGGCATAATGGAAGGCTCGGTTTAAGGCTCCACCGCAACTGGCTCCTCAGACTGGCAAGTTGGGGCAGAGGCAGGTGGCTGGTAGCTCTTGTGTTTAGGGTTGTCCGGACCCTGCATACTGTACCAAGAGTAAGGAGCCACAGGCTTGGTCTTGACATCATATCTCTTCTTCTCCACCTCCAGGTCCCGGAAATACATTGAAAGGGTGTTGGGAAAAGGGTAATTCCGGTCATGCTCTTGCCCCATAGCAGAAATCACACGGGACATCACATTGCCCACATTGATAGGGTACCCGGCCATAATAGATGCAACAAGAACAGCCCGGGTAAGTGGAATAGTCTGATCGTGGGTAGAAGGGTCAAGCCGACTACACACAAAAGTCAACCACCCCCGAGCCTCAAAGTTGAAGGTCTTCCGGTATATTTTTCTCCCTGCCTGCAACCACCCTGGAACAGTACCTGGGATTGCTAAGTACTGGGCCAACCAAGGACGGACTTCCTCACCCATCCCTAACTTGGCCAGATATAGAGACTCATCTTCATCCCTGAACCCCAAATACTCATTCAGAGAATTTCCATCAAACAACACCGTTTTGTCTCTAACTTTGGTCACCTTAGTATCCTTGACGATGTGGGCCACATTAGAGTAGAATTCCCTGACCATGTGCTCATTTGCATCGATACACGTCTCCATGAAAAACTCCCAGCCCTTTCTAGTTCTAAACTCCCTCGGCACATTAGGGTTGTGGGGTAAGAGGTCATTGTCAATAAAGCTCCTCTCCGGTATCAATTTCCTCACCGGCCACCACTCCCTAAACTTGTGGTAAGCCACGTGGCTCACGAATCTATCTTCCCACTCTTCGGCTTTCCTAGTTCGTGCTATTCCCCCAACCTGAGGTTCACCACCCTCATCACCGCCTGCACTCTCCCCAGATAATGAAGCTGTGGGGGAGGTGGAGTAGTTCCTACTACCTGCTGCTGACTCGTCAGATGAATCAGAAACTACATTTACCGGTCTTTTGGTGGTGGGTGATGCTGGAGGGGTATCAGTTAGGTGGAGGGGGTTGGTTATGTGAGTTGGGAATGAATCTGAGGAGATGTCCTTGGAAGGCACATAGTCACTCCCCGGGGAATGAGAAGCAGCCTTATCAGCAGCTCTTATCAGTTTCCGGGTCTTTTTGATGTTCTCCCGAGCCTGGGGAGTGAGTTTTGCTATTCTCTTGCCATTACCCCCTCGGGAGGAACCACCTCTCCCGGGTTGTTGTGATCCCTTGCCTCCTTTTTGTTTAACCATTATCTGCAAACACACGTATCTAACATTGTTAGTTTAAGCACAGGCAGTGAAACAGGTGAATGAAAAAGTTGTGGACAACAGTTGAAGAACACAGTTGCAGAAACATGCACCGGGGCCCGCACAAGAAGGAGTGCGGCCGCGTTGGAGGCACCGCGGACCGCGCAAAAGCGACCGCAGTNCATATCATTCTCTACCACATCTTCAACAATCAAAGGAACAACATCTTCTTGGAACCCAACATTATCATCCACAACTTGATTTTCTTTCGAGGCATGCACATCACCGCCTCTCCCACTTCTTGTTGTAACCGCCATCACATGATTGTTACNCATGTGCTCATTTGCATCGATACACGTCTCCATGAAAAACTCCCAGCCCACTCTAGTTCTAAACTCCCTCTGCACATTAGGGTTGTGGGGTAAGAGGTCATTGTCAATAAAGCTCCTCTCCGGTATCAATTTCCTCACCGGCCACCACTCCCTAAACTTGTGGTAAGCCACGTGGCTCACGAATCTATCTTCCCACTCTTCGGCTTTCCTAGTTCGTGCAATTCCCCCAATCTGAGGCTCATCACCCTCATCGCCGCCTGCACTCTCCCCAGATAATAAAGCTGTGGGGGAGGTGGAGTAGTTCCCACTACCTGCTGCTGACTCGTCAGATGACTCAAAAACTACATTTATCGGTCTTTTGATGGTGGGTGATGCTGGAGGGGTATCAGTTAGGTGGAGGGGGTTGGTTATGTGAGTTGGGACTGAATCTGAGGAGATGTCCTTGGAAGGCACATACTCACTCCCCGAGGAATGAGAAGCAGCCTTATCAGCAGCTCTTATCAGTTTCCGGGTCCTTTTGATGTTCTCCTGAGCTTGGATAGTAAGTTTTGCTATTCTCTTGCCTTTACCCCCTCAGGAGGAACCACCTCTCCCGGGTTATTGTGATCCCTTGCCTCCTCTTTGTTTAACCATTATCTGCAAACACAAGCATCTAACATTGTTAGTTTAAGCACAGGCAGTGAAAGAAAAAATTGCAGACAACAGTTGAAGAACACAGTTGCAGAACATGCACCGCGGCCCGCACAAGAAGGAGTGCGGCCGCATTGGAGGCACCGCGGACCGCAAAAAAGCGACCGCGGTTTGCGCTGGGCAAAGGCCCAAAATAACAACTCTCTGAATCTCCCACCACGGTCCGCACAAAATGGGATCGCGGCCACGATGGGTCAGCGTGGACCGCACAAAAGTGCAATCCAGTCGCGCTGGAAAAAGTCAACTTGCAATCAAAGAGCACCGCATCCCGCACAAGAAAAGCAGCGCGGACCGCGTCAGGGCAGCGCGGTCGCGCAAAGGTGACCGCGGTCCACGCTGAGCTAGGGTTTACGGGCACTAAGTTAGGTTTGTATTTGTGCCATTTTTGTTCAAATTTTTACACCTACTTGGTCCCTACTCATTTGCCCAATCATTAGACACATTCAGCACATAACCCTGGGGCTCTATTTATAGAAAATGATGCGGTCCCCATACTCACCTACCAGTGCGGCCACGCAAAACGGACCGCGGACCGCGCTGGATTTCACCAAATGAAGTTTCAGTAGGCAACCTCCGCGGACCGCGTAAAAGCAGAACACGGCCGCGAAGGTCCTCCGCGGACTGTACTAACTGGAACGCGGCCGCGGTGGAAAACTTCAGAGACCATCATTGTTGGACCATGCTAGTGCGGACCGCGCTAAGGTGACCGCGGCCGCACTGGCAAACTTCAGAGACTGTTCAATTTGTTCCAACTTATTTTGCACTGCATCAACACAATCCCTGCAACATCTCCCAACCAATTAGCTCAAAAATCCTAAACTATAAAGAAAATCAAAGAGAAAGAAAAAGATATGGGTTGCCTCCCAAGAAGCGCCTGATTTAACGTCGCGGCACGACGCAGGTTACCAACACATCATTTGAAATGTACCATAGCCACCACGTGGCTATCATCAATCTTCCCAAGATAATGCTTCACATGATGTCCATTGACTCTGAATATTTCACCATTCTTGTTCCTTAGATCAAGAGCACCAAATGGGGTCACGAACACAACTTCAAATGGCCCACTCCACTTTGATTTGAGCTTTCCCGGAAACAGACGTAACTGGGAGTTGAAAAGAAGAACCATATTACCAACTTTGAATTCCTTTCCCTAGCATATTTGTCGTGAAGATACTTCATCTTGTCCTTATACAAGGACGAGCTGGAATAGGCATGAAATCTAAACTCATCAAGCTCATTAAGTTGCTCAACACGGAGATTTGCCGCAACACCCCATTCCAAGTTCAACTTTCTCAAGGCCCACATAGCTTTGTGCTCCAATTCCACCGGAAGATGGCAGGATTTTCCAAACACCAACCGGTATGGGGACATACCAATTGGGGTCTTGTAAGCAGTCCGGTATGCCCATAAAGCATCATCCAACTTTTTTGACCAATCGGTCCTATTAGCATTGACCGTCTTGGACAAGATTCTTTTTATTTCTCGGTTGAAGACTTCCACTTGACCACTAGCTTGAGGATGATAGGGGGTGGTCCCTTTGTGATTTACTCCATACTTGGCAAGCAATGAGTCGAAAGCCTTGTTGCAAAAGTGAGACCCCCCATCACTAATGATAGCACGAGGGGTGCCAAACCTTGTGAAGATACTCTTTTTCAAGAATGCCACAACACTCCGGGCTTCATTGTTGGGTAAAGCCACGGCTTCAACCCACTTTGAGACATAGTCCACCGCCACGAGAATATAAGTGTTCCCACAAGAGCTCACGAAAGGACCCATGAAATTGATGCCCCAAACATCAAAAATATCCAACTCGAGAATCGTATTGAGAGGCATCTCATCCCTTTTTGAAGTTCCGCCGGCTCTTTGGCATGCATCACATCTCTTTACCAAATCACTAGCATCCTTAAACAAAGTCGGCCAATAAAAACCGCAACTCAAAACCTTTGAAGCCGTCTTCACCCCTCCATGATGGCCACCATAGGGGGAGGAGTGACAAGCCTCCAATATGCTCAATTGTTCACCTTCCGGGACACTTCTTCTAATCACACCATCCGTGCAAATTTTAAACAAGTACGGATCATCCCAATAAAAATCCAAACTATCCCGCATGAGTTTCTTCTTTTGGTTGGAAGAGAGCTCACAAGGGACAATTTCGGTCACAATGAAGTTGGCGATGTCCGCGAACCATGGCGTGTCACACATTGACACGGAAAGAAGTTGCTCTTCGGGGAGTGTATCATTTATCTCAAGGCCGTCACATGGCCTCCCTTCTTCCTCCAACCGGGACAAATGGTCCGCAACTTGGTTCTCACTTCCCTTTCGGTCCACTATTTCTAAATCAAATTCTTGAAGGAGTAACACCCATATCATCAATCTTGCCTTAGAATCCTTCTTGGTCATCAAATACCTAAGGGCAGCATGATCCGTGTGCACAATCACCTTGGCCCCCATAAGATATGGTCTAAATTTCTCCATGGCAAATACAATGGCCAATAACTCCTTCTCCGTCACCGTGTAATTCCGTTGAGCTTCATTCATAGTCTTACTTGCATAATACACGGGATGGAACATTTTATTAACCCGTTGACCCAACACCGCCCCCACTACAACGTCACTAGCATCACACATTAGTTCAAAGGGTAAACTCCAATTAGGTGCGGTTATGATAGGGGTAGTGGTCAACTTGTGCTTTAAAAGTTCAAAAGCCTCCATGCATTTTTCATCAAAAACAAACTTGGCATCTTTCTCTAGCAACTTGCAAAGGGGATTCACAACCTTCGAGAAGTCTTTGATAAACCGCCGGTAGAACCCGGCATGCCCAAGAAAACTCCTCACCCCTTTGACAGAAGTGGGGGGAGGGAGCCATGAAATCACCTCGATCTTAGCCTTGTCTACCTCAATCCCATGCTTAGAAATCTTATGACCCAACATTATACCTTCTTCGACCATAAAATGGCATTTTTCACAATTGAGAACGAGGTTAGTTTCTTCACATCGGGCCAACACTCTATCCAAATTTACCAAGCATTCTTCAAAAGAGTCACCAACCACACTAAAGTCATCCATAAAGACCTCAAATATGTCTTCCACCATGTCGGTGAAAATATCCATCATGCAACGTTGGAAGGTCGCTGGAGCATTGCACAACCCGAATGGCATCCGGGAGAAAGCAAATGTACCATAGGGGCATGTAAAAGTGGTCTTCTCTTGGTCCTCCGGGGCAATTAAGATTTGATTGTAGCCCGAGTACCCATCCAAAAAACAATAGAACGCTTGCCCCGCAAGGCGATCAAGCATTTGATCGAGGAATGGCAAGGGAAAATGATCCTTGCGGGTCACCTTGTTGAGTTTCCGATAGTCCATACAAACTCTCCACCCGGTAATGGTTCGAGTGGGAATAAGCTCATTGTTGTCATTGGTCACCACCGTCATCCCTCCTTTCTTTGGCACACATTGGACCGAAGAGGTCCGTGAGCTATCGGAGATTGGATAAACCACACCGGCGTCAAGCCACTTGATAACCTCTTTCTTCACCACCTCTTGCATTGCTTCATTTAGCCTCCTTTGATTTTCTAGGGAAGGCCTTGAATCATCCTCCAATATAATTTTATGCATGCAAAATGCGGGGCTTATTCCCCGAATGTCCGTCAGAGTCCATCCTATTGCCCTTTTTCGCCTTTGAAGCACCTCCAAAGTGGCCTCAACCTGCAAGTTAGTAAGGCAAGAAGAAAGAATAACTGGAAGAGTTGAATTAGAGCCCAAAAAATTCATACCTGAGGTGTGGAGGAAGTGGCTTCAACTCCAACACTGGTGGCTCCTCAATTGATGGTTTTGTTGGTCGAGTTTTCCGGTTTTCAAGATCCAAAGACAACTTTCTCGGCTCATAGGAATAAGAGCCCATCCCATGTAATGCATTGACACACTCCACTCTTCTTGCATCATTATCGACATCTAGATTTAACAGCACGGCCTCAAGGGGATCCTCCACGTTGATCATGGCACTTGTGTCGTCCACAATCACAGTTGTGACTATGTCCACATATGAGCACACCTCGGTGCTATTGGGTTGCTTCATGGATTTGCAAACATGGAAAACCACCTTTTCATCCACCCACTTCAACATCAACCAATGCCTTCCCCGTTGCTAGGAAAGGTCTCCCAAGAATAATCGGGACTTCAAAGTCCACTTCACAATCCAATATGACAAAGTCGGCCGCCAATATGAATTTGTCCACCCGGACAAGTACGTCATCAATTATACCCAAAGGCCGCTTCATCGACCGGTCCGCCATTTGAAGTCTCATTGAGGTAGGCCTAGGTTGTCCAATTCCCAAAGTCTTGAAGACTGAATAACGCATCAAATTAATGCTAGCCCCCAAGTCACAAAGGGCCTTAGCAAACTCCGCACTACTGATAGTGCAAGGAATAGTAGAAGCTCCAAGGTCTTCAAGTTTCGGGGCCATAGAATGCACTATCGCACTGACTTGGTGAGTCATCTTTATTGTTTCACAATCCATGGAACGCTTCTTTGTGACCAAATCCTTCATGAACTTTGCATAGCCCGGCATTTGTTCGAGTGCCTCCACCAAAGGCACATTGATTGTAAGGCTTTTCATCATATCTATGAACTTTTTGAATTGATTGTCACTCTTTTGCTTTGCTAACCACTGAGGATAAGGTGGAGGTGGTCTAGGCAAAGGTGCCTTGGCTTTTGGCACCACCGGCTCTGGCGTGTCAATTATGTGCTCCCTAGACGGGTTCACGGTCTCTTGAGTTTCCACCTCGGCCTCATCAATATCTATCCTCACCTCATTGTTCACATTTGGTTCAACCATATCTTCAACAATCAAAGGACCCATATCTTCTTGGAACCCAACATTATCATCCACAACTTGATTTTCTTTCGAGGCATGCACATCACTGCCTCTCCCACTTCTTGTTGTAACCGCTATCACATGATTGTTACCTCCTTTCGGGTTCACCACCGTATCACATGGTAGAGCACCCTTAGGTCAGTATTCAACGATTGAGAGATTTGGCCTAATTGCACCTCCAAATTCCAAATAGAGGTATTGTGGGAAGCCAATTGAGCATCAGAGTCTTGGTTCTTCTTCATCATTTGTTCGAATATCATTTCTATTCTTCCCATATCACTACCCGAAGAACTAGACCCTTGAGATTGAAATGGAGGCGGATTGTTCGGTTGTTGATACATCGGGGGCCTTTGAAAACCTTGTCCCCAGTTGCCTTGATTTCCGTTGTTATTCCACCCGCCTTGACCATTGTTGTTATTCCAATTATTATTGTTCACGTTCCAATTGCCTTGATTGTTACCTTGGTTACCCCAATTGTTGTTTTGATTGTTGTTGTTCCAATTGCCACCTCCTTGTTGTTGGTTGTTATTATTCCAATTACCGCCGCCTTGTTGATTGCCCCAATTTCCTCGGGGGCGCCATTGTTGATTCCCTTGATTTCCTCTATTTCCTTGGTAGTTATTGACATATTGACATTCCTCGCTTTGATCATCATAGCACTCATTAGAATAACCACCACCATCATTGTTGTTGTCAAATTGCTCACAATTACCTTGAGGTTGTTGTTGCCCTCTTTGCCTACTTTTTAACATAGAAACACCTTCCATTGTTTTGACTTGGCGCGGGTTTTGGACTTGTTGCAATTGCGCCTTCGCCAATTGATTCATAGTTGTTGTAAGCTCGGCAATAGCTTGGCCATGATCGTTCAATTCCTTGTGCAAATGGATGACCGTGGGGTCACCTTGGGGCACATTTGCTCGGATTTGCCATGCCGAAGAGGTGTCGGCCATTTCGTCAAGTACATCACATGCCTCTTGGTAAGAAAGTTGCCTAAAGTCCCTCCGGCCAATTGGTTCACAATGCACTGATTCGTGGTGTTGATTCCCCAATAAAAAGTTTGTTGTATCATCGCCTCGGTCATATCGTTATTAGGGCACTCCTTCACCATTGTTCTATATCTTTCCCATATCTCGTGCAAAGGTTCCGTTGGCATTTGCTTGAAAGCTAGAATCTCATCCCGAAGAGCCGCCATATGACTTGGAGAAAAGAACTTGGCAATAAATTTGTCCCCCAATTCATCCCATGTGGTGATAGAATGATTGGGGAGCGTCTATAACCAATCCAACGCTTTACCCCGAAGAGAAAACGGGAAAAGCCTCAATCTCAACGCATCCTCTGACACGTTTGTTTGATTGCTGCCCCAGCATGTATCTACGAACCCCTTCAAGTGCTTGTATGCATTTTGATCGGAGGCGCCCGTAAAATATCCTCGTTGCTCGAGCAAGGTCAACATGACATTTGTGATTTGAAAGTTCCCCGCCCGGATTCGGGGAGGAACGATGGCACTCGCATATCCTTGATTAGGTAGCACCCTTGGGACTACTCTTGGCGGTGGCGGAGGAGGGTCTGGAATAGGATTGTTGTCATAGGCCTGACAGCCTCTACGTGGAGCTTGAGGTACGGGAAGCTCATCATGATCAATATCTTCTACCTCCTCCCCCGCCATGGCATTGCCAATAGGGTCATTAGCATTTAAAGCCATAGTACCTGAATGATCAACACAAATAAAATTAGTAAACAAGAAGGAAAGAGAAGCAAAACACAAAACGAACTAAACCGATAGTCAACACCGTAAGCTCCCCGGCAATGGCACAAAAGAGTGATCGCTGCCAACTCGACGCTACACCAAGGTAGGAAGAGCGGGTCGCAATAACTTTTACCCGAATAGAGGTCGGGATCGATTTCCTCATGGAGCTAGTAGTGGAGTTGGATTTTCTGTCTAGTCTAGAGATGTGTTTGTACTCCTAATGTCACTTCAAACATTTTTGGTTTTTGATTTTTATAACTACTACTATAAAATTAATGATTAACACTAAATTATGCTACGAGAATATTACTAAGTTGTATCTAATGTGAAGAAAGGCACTAGGGTCGTGACACTACCTAGGTGGCTAATTGACGGGTAGATGCTACTAAGATAGATTGACATATTTGGGGATTATGCTATAACCGTTGCACAATTGTACCCACTCTCACATTTCTCGGTAGAGAGACTGATTTTGACCAATTAACCCTCTCGAGACCAATTGGGTAGGACATTTTGATTAAGCAACTATAGTTCAAGTAGGGTGATTACTCTCTCGAGATTTAACCCGTTAATTGGGACTATCATTTCTCATGAGTCCATCCCAATTCCTTGTTGGGTCAATTTTTGGGGTCATGGACTCTCTTTCTCAAGAGGAGTTAGACCTACTAAGCTTGAATCCTTGTTTGCAACCACAAATTCGAAACTAAAACATAAAATCAACCCAAATAGCAAACACCCATAATAATTCTAACCCTAGATGGCAACACCCATCAATTACCCACACTAGGGTTGAGCCACAAACCTAGCTAATGGATTTAGCTACTCATGCTAGATACAGAAATTGAAGAAATAGATGAAGAACTAAGCATATTAATTGATTTCTAAGAAGAAACTACAATAATCTATCGTTAATGAAGAGCAAAAGTGCCGAAAATGGCTACAAAAGTGAGTCTCACGAGCGCAGCTAAGCCTGGAATATAAAACCTAACCTAAAATGGTAAAATATTCTATTTATACTAGGCTGGAAAAACTGGACAAAAATACCCTTGCGGGGTCAGTGCGAGCCGCGCAAAATGGACCGCGGCCGCAATGGCTCTTGGACTTCTCATTTCTATTTCTCTGAAGTTGGGGACTGCGGACCGCGTGGAAGTGCACCGCGGCCGCGGTGGAAGTTGGCGCGGCCGCACAAAAACGAGCGCGGGTCGTATTGCTTGGAATTGGCAAAATGTGAGCTCTCTGAATCTCTGCTCCGCTGACCGCACAAAAGAGTAGAGCGGCCGCGGAGCCTGACCGCGGACCACGTGAATCGTACCGCGCCCGCGTTGCCTCCAGCTTGAAAATGACAACTCTCCGAACCTCCTAGTGCGGCCGCATTCACCTTTGCGTGGTCCGCACTAGGTTCTCTTTTCCTCAATTTACTTAGTCTTTGACGATTGAGCAGGTTTCACTCTTTTTTGAGCCGATCTTTGACATTCGTCGCTTTGTCGATCAATTCTGCAATCAAGCACAACTTGTGAGCATTTTGGGACTATTTTGTAGCAATTTATAACCAAAGCATAGGCAAGTAGGGGCATAAAACATGCTAAAATCCCGACTTATCAGGTCTCGACCGAACTTAACTTATGAATTAGTCTAAAGGAGCGAGAGGAATATTTAATAGGGATGGGGGGTCCTAAATTTTTTAGCCTAAAGGATCACCCCGTGCAACATAAATAATACTTCGTAACTCCCTCGAGTCGGGGTGTTACTCATATTATTCAGCGGGCACATACTAGTTGATTCTAAACCGTACCCTATGCGTGCACTACCCGTCCCATGCCTATGGTCCAGGAGGCTTTGGACCTCTATTTAGGTAGTTCTAGACCTTAACTTAGGTTGCTCAAAAGGGAAGAATACTAAGCGAAAGACAAAAATAGTTAGGTCTTTCATTTATAAGAAAATAAGGGTTCAAGTTGGCCTCCGCAATTAGACAACAAATGCACGCAAGTCAGATAAAGAAAGACAGTTGCTGATTTTAAACATTTAAGAACATAGAAACCTATAGGTGGGATCTCTATATGAATCTGGATTTATATGGGCGGACAGTTATACGCAAAAGCCATTATACTTCAAAAACCTATATGGTTTGCCTACCGATTTTAACCATAGGGATTAAACCTATAGGCATGATGTCTAGGCATTTTTATGCGATAGTGACAGTGGCAGGTCACAGAAACAGATCCATAATTATTTTTTTTGATCTTATAGGCATGTTTTCCAGTGAGAGTAACAGCACAATGTTTGGAAACTCATGAACAAACGGGCAAAAATGATAATTGGGTTGATTCAGACCTATAGGCATGCTTTCTACAAGTTGTTACCATTTTTAGATCTTATAGACATGATTTCTATAATTTGTAAGCAGAACAACATGTAAATGAGGTTTTTGCACACACATTGAATATTCGATTTCTTATAGGCATGGTTTCTAACACAATTGAACCAAGTATTGAACCTATAGGCAAGATTGCTAACATATAATGGCTGAACGTAATAAGATACCTATAGGCACGATTTCTAACATACGATAACTGAACATGCAATAGCACACTGTAGGACCTATAGGCAGGATTTCTAACATATTGCACATAATAACACATTGTTGGACCTATAGGCAGGATATCTACCCAATTTTTATAGTAAAAATGTGAAATAAGAAACCCCTCCCAATTTCACTAACACCCCAGAATTATCATTACAATATAATTATTACATACCAGAATTCGATGTAATAAGTTACAAAGTGTGTATAATTATAGGGAGCTTACAGCAGGCCCAAATACACCTGGAAGGCCAGGCCTTCAAATCACAATAGCTACAAAAGACCATAGAAGTGTTCACACCAGGGAAATTCACAGAGATCATAAATAGTTCAAGGAAGACTAGGGACCAAATCCTAGTATGTTAGAGTTCACAAGGGTCTCACATGAACCCTGAGCAGCGCTCACACTAGGGAGGCCAGAGAATAGAACCTAAATAGCTTTGGCATTCAGCCAGCTAAGAATGAGAATTCAAAAGGGTCGGATAGTACAGGAATAGGAGGGAGTAGAATGGATTAGGGAATTCATTTAAGGACACAATCACATATAGAACATGTACGAAATAGCAAACACATTTGAACCTAAGCATACCTAATCTAGTCTTAACAATCAGTCACATGCTAGTTCATATGTAGATTAATAATGATAATAGAGATTTTAGTTCAAACTAAGTCATAGAAAGGGAACATATTGATTAACAGTAAGTTAGCAATTGATAAAGATAGTTCAAAAGAGGTATCATAACATAGAGAGAACAGAACCAGATAGGCCATGTTATAACAGGTTCAACAAACAAACTTATAAATCTGTTAAGATACACATCTATGCATGGCTAACCAGTCTTTAGGGTAAGGTATGAAAGCATGCTTATAACACACTTAAATCTAAAAGACGGTCCTCAATAACACAGAGTTAGGCAGATTTCATTAATCAATTCAAACTAAGTTCAACATATCTTAACTACAAATAATGGCATCTAGGATAACAAGGTTTAATAGCAGTAACACATTGAACAAAATGAAATGGCAGAGGATTTGACTCGCTAGTTAAGGTGAAACAAGGAAGAAAGGAATCCAACAGTATAGCAAATAGCACCAAACGGAAGCAAAGACTTGAAGATTTCTGGCCTTGGCTTTTAGCCGGCCAAAACCAAACAATGAGCACAGAATCAGAGTGAAAGAACCAAGTTTTTAGTGAGAGTATGAGAGTTTGAGTCTTTTTCCCTTAAGGGGAAGGGGAGAGGGGTTTAAATAGTGTTCAATTAAGTGAACAAATACGGGAAGTAATCAAACACACATAAACAAGGGAAGAAAATAATCACAGAATCAATTGAAGTCTCGTTTAAGGACAGATAGTACAGAGCTCAGTCAATTAACAGGGCATAATAGCGTGTAATCAGGCGAGTAACACTTAAAATAAGGAAGATATCAATTAACAAACAGTTTCAAGGCAAAATAAGGTAAAGAAATAAAGGAAACATGGTAGATTGAACAAAATAAGGAAAATATCAGCTACGTATGAGAAACGAAAGAGTATCGAAAAATCGGTAAAAGTTCCGAACCTTAGTTTTAAGGAAAACCATAGTTCCAGGATATACACAAAAGCAATAACATAAGATGAATATAGACCCAGATAGCACTAAAAATCAAAGAGTCAAACTAATTTTGGTCCGATTTAAGAAAATCTAAGAACCCTAAGTTTAGGGTAAGTAAAAATTAGTCAGAAAGATCTATGAAAAATCATATAGAGATGCACCTAGATAAATACGCAGAAACATTACAGAAGATATTCAACCAAAATAGAACCAGAACAGATCTTAAAAGATCTGAGCCCTAATTTTAGGGTAAAAATAAATTAGACGGAAAATTTTTTTAACGGAAATTGCGAAAAATATTCGTAGATAGACATGCGGATACATAGATAACATTTTTAACAAAAATAAGAACGAAATATTAACAGGTCTTAAAAGATCTAAACCCCAGCTTTAGAGTAAACAAAGATTAAAGAAAATCTCGGAGATTCGTACTCGAAAAGATGAAGAATGATCATAGATGAAGAAAGGAAAAAGATCCGAACCAGATTTGGTCCAAAAATAGGGAAATCGACTTGCCATGTTATGCAAGCTATTAGGTTATACCATAATCGAGTAGCCAGTAGTGAGATAGGACCAATACGGTAAGAAATCATCAAGGGATTCCATATCCGGTTGGAATCGAAGAAGGAAATTAGGTGACAGCGGATTAGGGTTTGACAGAGACGGAGAGGCGGTTGGGAGAGTTTAAGGGTGGCGGGTTAAGTGAAATGGGGTAGGGCTTCTAGGGTTAATAAGAAAGGGGTGTAAAGGAAGGTGGTTGTTGATCTTGAGAGATCAACGGCTGGGGTTAAAAAATGGATGGGGCGGGTCGTTTAGGAGCGGGTCGCGACCGGGTTGTGGGTTAGGGGTTGTTTGATTTGGGCTATGGCGAACTGGGCTAGTTTTTAAGTAGTTGGGCTGGATAATTGGGTTGGTTTGGGTAGCCTAGTTCCGATTTTAAATAAAATGGGGCTAGATTTAAATACCCATTTTTAATTAATAAACTAATTTATAAAAAAATATAAATGAAACAATAAAATTATCATTTGTGCCTAAAAATGATTAATGACAATTATTTATCCTTATAAAAATATAAAAGATATTTTTTGCAAAAACAAAGTAATTATAACTATACACGGCAAAATGTGCAATTTTAATCTAAAAAAGCAAATGTAATTATAAAAATATAGTTAAAATATTTAAACACTATATGGGCATATATGATGAATTTAGATGATTAAATCATCATAAAAATAATATGAGGGATAACTATTGGATATTTGTACAATAAAAATTGCAGAAATAAATTGATTTAAAGCCTTTAAAATTATAGAAAAATTATAAAAACACTTGTGCATGTTTGTAAATCTAATAATAATGCATGTGCACTATTTTGAAAAAAAAAAAANATATATATATATATATATATATATATATATATATATATATATATATATATATATATATATATATATATATGAGGGAAAAATTGGGTATCAACACCGCCGGCTTGGACAAACTATGATAACCCTTTCGAAACCGAAAGAGTGGCACTTCTCATCCCTCCAGGATCTGGGGAAGAAGTTGAATAATCATTCCCCAAATTCCCGTGGTCGGGATACCGAGGAGGACAAGCATACCTTTCTCGATCATTTGTTTCTAGTGGAGGGGATGTAGTTGTTGCTTGTGGCGAAGGAGCAGCTGGTGTCGATGGGCGTGAACCCATCGGTATGGAAGGTCAAGAAGTAGCTGTGGCAGAAGAAATGTCAGTTATTATTTTCTCAGTGGTCGACGGCAGAAGAGGCCCGGGATCCAAACTCCTTGGACGGAAACAGCAATGGGGGCCGGAAAGAGAGAATCAACATTCTCTACCAGGTCCATTTCACCCCAAAGTACTTGGGTATCTTCTTCGGTCGTGATTTGATGCTCCCCCCCCCCCCCCGTCGAGCATCCGGTTGAGCTGATGAAAATCTTTTCCTCCTTTGAAGGGAAGCCTCTTCATCACTAGCTTCCCCCTCTTCAACGAGGACCACTGTGGCCGGATCGAACGGCATTTTCTTTGCCTTTTTCTCTTGAGTCCCAGGTTATGAGGGTTGTTTACTCTTCGGTTTCTTGTCCTTGGGCTGGGAACTCCGAGAGGAGGCACCCTTACCGGAAGTGGATCGGCGAGCTCTGCTTCGGTCAAGGTCACCTTTCAACACCTTTTTAGCCTCTTCGGGTTCCTCTAAAACGTCGATTTCGGGCAAACGGCAGAGCCCCTCGAAAGTCCTGAATCAAGCAAAAAGTGGAGTAAGCAACTTTTTCATGAGATTACTTGTGTTCATACAGAGATAAAATGAAAAAGGACTTGGTTTACCATGAAGTTTGGCCTTTCCGCCCGTATTTATAGGCCATTTCCTTCAACCGACGGGACTCTGGTATTGTGATATCCAAAATTTTCTGAACCCTTTAGTCCATGGATTGAACCCGTGGTGGTTTCCATGGGGTAGCTGATACAAAAGAAACAAGAGAATCAGTAACAACATGAAGCAATCTTTTCACGAAGGAAGGAACCGAATGACCGACAACTTACGGAAGCGATTCCATGACTCGAGAAAAGTTAGAATTGTGGCCAAGATGATGTCCCTGGTAGAGATGATAACTAATCGTTCCATCCACCCACGATCATTGTCATCATCTATGCTTGTGAGAAGACTATGGTGACCACGTTTGCTGAAGTTTATTACTCCCCCACAGAAATTTTTGGAGAGTAAAGGTTCATCATGTGCGCGAGGGTTAGGGTTTCCCCGGTCTCTGTGCACAGTTGGCGAAGGCAGGCCACCGTATGCTATATAGATGGGCCTACTTATGCTAAGTGGGCTTGATACCGGTGGTGGAACTCTAAAATTATCAGGTCGAGCCCTTCACTCGACCCCAGGGTAAATGGATCCAAAGTAAAAGGATATGTATAAATATATGTAAACCCTTCCTTAGAGAAGGTAACCCACTCTATCATATCCGAAAAAAAGATTTCAAGATAGGGGTAGTTGCAGTCCTCCTTCAGAGTTGGGATACTGGAAGGGCAAATGGAAGATGGATACCTGCTAACTGGCCAAGTTCGTGAAGAGGTAGAAGAAGCCTTTTCTTGAAAGTCATTGGCCGTACTGAGATGATGTGGTATTATTGTGCTAACAATGGGAGGTTCAGAATCGACTTCGACCACCTTGTCTTTGTTTTTCTTTGGGCCTCCACCGAAGAGAAGACCAGTGTTTCAGAAGAAAGAGGTGAAAGAAGTCATGGTAGTGAAAGGTCAGTGAACTTTTGCTGAGAAAGTTGAAGAAGATGGAAAAATTCCTTAGCAGATGCAAAGAGAAAGAAAGGCTTTTGAAAATTGTAAAAGTGAAGAATAAAAATGTTGAGTAGCAAGGAAGTTATAGACGACAAAAACCATGGTCATGATTACCTCGAAAATCGCCAAAATTTTTTATTGAATCGTGGGGTAACACGTCTTCGGGATATTAAATGCGAGAAAACGTGCGTCCTTTCAAGCGTCGGATACTTTTCAGGAACTTTTCCGCCAAAAAAGGAATCTTCACCAACTTCGTGGTAACACAAAGATATATCACCGGAAAGTAGGAGGACTATCTGTATGGGGTAAAATCGGTTTATAACAAATAGCAGAATCGTAACATGACACGTAGACCCGAATATAGGCAAAGGGAAAGTCAGGGAATAACAAATTCTGAATACAACAAATGCAATCGATATCGGATAAATCTTGAAGGGAACATAGCCGACGGGACAAGATCAAAGGTTTGTCATTGGATAGCACTCAATGAGGGAATATTTACTAACATTAAATGAGCGATTGTTACAGAGAATATTTGTAGCCATGGTCTGCCGTTACGCATGCATCAATGTCTCTTTTATTATCATTTAAAAGGAGCTTGATCCTAGGAGCTTGATGCTAGGATCTTGTTTTCCTATGTAAAGCTAGAAATAGCAGACTCAGCAGCCATTGTAAGGAAACAAAATTTTCTGCATACAAAACCTTTATTTTATTTCTTTTGCTCTCAATTAAACAGCTTTATTTGCACTTTATCGTTACTTTCACTTTTGTCCTCGGAGGCATTGTGTTCGGAGCCAAGCTTGTCATCTCCTACAATGTCAATGGCTAATTTCGATTTTAATCTTATTTCCTTATCATTCTTGGACCAAATCAGTTGGCTTGTCTATAAACCACGTAACAAATTTAACTATACCGCTCTACGGGTAAACACTTACCATAAACTATGTACGAATTATAAAAGATAATTATACATAACTTGTATGTATAAAAGATAATATACACAATATAAACCATATATAAATTACACTAAATAATATACCAAGTATAAACCATGTATGTAAGAATGATATTTTATCGTAATCTTCAGCCACGGTACATAGATTGCGTATTAATACTAATAATAGAGAATAATAAAATATATATATATATATATATATGATGTTATAATAGTATATAATTATGTTTATTTAATAATGTATAAATTATAATGGTATTCTAGTATATTAGATTTGTTATAAAACAATAAAAGAAGAAGAACAGTATTGCAAGGAAAAGTAGGCAGAGAGAATTCTTACTGATTTTTGGGATGAATTACAATGAAATAGAACCCTCTACTTATAGGGAGAGGGTGACTTAGCCACTAAGTAATGAACTCTAGAATCTCTCTAAACATAGACATTCACCATAAATAAAATTCTATTTATAACACTCCCCCTTGAATGTCTATTCAATAGATAATGTGCCTAGTTAAAACCTTAGCTAAAATAAAACCCAGTGGGAAAAAAATTCTAGAGAAGGAAAAAGAGTACACATATCTAACAGTACGCTTTTGGTTGCCTCGTTAAAAACCTTGCAAGGAAAACCCAGTGGGACAAAACCTTGTAAGGGAAAAAGAGTACAACGCGTATTAACTCCCCCTGATGAGAGCATCAATTCACATCCTTAAGCATTTGAATTCCAATCTTGTGCACCATCTTCAAAAGATTGTTGGTAAATATTTGATAAATAATATCAGCCATATTAACTTCAACGAATTTGTTTCACCTTGAAATCATCATCCCTAATAGATGTATTGTCTTCATATGATTTTGTTGGAATCATCATTTCAATATCTTCACATAGGGGTGAAAACTCTTGCTATCATATTATCATGCTTATAGTTATAGCAAGATACATATGTGCACAAATTGCATTTAGGATATAGTACTTCATGACCATGAATTCTGTATGCTTTAAGCAATTTAAATCCTTCAAGGATTTTTAAGTCATCTAAACTATATAATAGACTTTAGATACATATCAAGTTTTCATGTCATGCTAGACATATAAGATATCGAAAACTGATTGCACATACCATTGACTTTATACTTTCAAGTGTTTGAACTGCAGGTCCAAAACAACATGTCTTTCATATGAAACCAATTCTACTTGAATTGTTTCTCTAGACTTAAGATGCTCATATTGTAACGACCCGACAGGCCGATTTGAGTCCCAGTGCTCCGTTCAGCAGTCGGAGGCCATGAACAGCTTCAGTTCAGGTATTATAACATGTACGCGTGGTCAGAATTGAATTTCGGGAACTCCAGAGTTGATTTGAGAAGAGAATTCTTATTTCGGGAGCTTAAAGTTGAAAGAATGAACTAGGATTGGAATTTTGAGTAAACGACCTCGGAATCGGGATCTGAAGGTTCCAGTAGGTTCGTATGATGATTTCGGACTTGGGCGTATGTTTGGTGCGGATTTTGGATAACCTGGGAGCGTTTTGACGTCTATTGTGGAAGTTAGCATTTTAGAAGGAAAATTTCATAAGTTTGGTTTGAAGAGCATTTCGGTGTTATCAATGTCCGTTTGGAATTCCGAGACTGGGATTAGCTCCGTATGGTGATTCTGGAGTTGGGAGCGCGATCGGAAGAGAATTCGGAGGTCCGTAGACCATTTTGAAGCCATTTGGCTAAAGATAGAAATTTGAAGGTTTTTGAGGAGTTTGAACGGAGGTTGACTTTTTTATATCGGGGTCGGAATCCAATTCCGGAAGTTGGAGTAGGTCCGTAATATCAAATATGACTTGTGTGCAAAATTTGAGCTCAATCGGACATGATTTGATAGGTTTAAACATCGGAAATAGATGTTTGAAATTTTAGAGTTCATAAAGCTTGAATTGGGGTGTAATCCATGATTTTAGCGTTGTTTGACATGATTTGAAGCCTCGAGCAAGTCCGTAATGTGCTTTGGGATTGTTTGATATGATTGGTTGGGGTCCCGGGGGCCTCGGGTGAATTCCGGGTGGTTAACGGATCAAATTTGGAAGTTGAAGAACAGCTGAAGGGATCTGGTATCTGGTATTTCTGCTTCTGCCGAAATGGGACCGCAGAAGCGGCCCCGCAGAAGCGAGGACGAAGCCGCAGAAGCCGTTGGGTGTGGGGGCAGCCAGGACCGCAGAAGCGGCCCTTGATCCGCTGATGCGGAGCCGCAGAAGCGGAAAGGGAGACGTAGAAGCGGAAGAGAGGATTTTAGGGAGGACCGCAGATGCGGTCAAGGTCCCGCAGAAGCGGAACCGCATCTGCGGTGGTATGGTCGCAGAAGCGAAAAGGGCTAAGCCAGGGAAGCCGCAGAATCGGCCTACTGTCCGCAAAAGCGGAACCGCATAAGCGGCTATATTTCCGCAGAAGCGGAAGTGACTGGAGGCAGAGACTTGTTTTAAATCGGGATTTTGGTTCATTTCACCCATTTTGCATGGCTTGGGGGCGATTTTTGGAGTGCTTCAAGGAGAAATTTCATCATCAGTATTAAGGTAAGTTACTCCTAATTATTTCCAAGTTAAATACAAGACTATACCATGGAATTAGACATGAAAATTCATAAATATTGGGGTTTTGGTGGAAAAACCTAGAAAATCTTATTCTTGGAATTTAGCCACGATTTTGAGCATGGAATTAGGAGAAAATTATATATTTGAGTTCCTAAGGTTATGGGTAATCTTTATCTTCGAGAAATTATGGATTACGGGCACGTGGGCCCGAGGACATTTTGGTCATTTCACTAAGCGGAGCTGGGAATTTATATAATCTGAATTTTTAACAAGTATTTGAGCATGTTCTCATTAGTTTGTCGTTAGTTGGCTAGTTTTGGTGCATTGTGTGTTTGTCCAAGCCTTCGGAAGGATGTAGAACGCCGGTTAGGAGTCTTCGGAGCGAGGTGAGTCTCCTTTCTAATCTTGTGAGGGGGAAACTACCCCATAGGTGAGTTAAATTGATTATTTTCCCCTAATTGTGGGGGCTACGTATGCACGAGGTGACGAGAGTCCGTGCGTAGCTACTATTATGCTATTGTCCGGGTAGTCTAGGACCATAAGCATGCTATACCTGGGATATTTGGAACCTTATTGACATTTGAATTGTTAAAAATCAAGTTGAACTAGTAAATGAATTTCAAAAGGATTAAACATCGTTTTCTTGAATTGTTAAAAGAGGATTTGGTTTTTATTTGATAAAATAGCCTGGTAAACTCTTAATTCCCTACTTGAGCATGTATTTTATGTGTGCCTGCGTCGCATGGATGATTCGCGAGCAGGATATATGTTTGTTTACGGAACGGGCTGAACGCCTCGGTGAAAATAGATGCATCTATGGTTCGTTCCGCTCGACCCTCGGCAGTGCACATTTTACATTCCTGTTGGATCGGGTCGTCGCCTCGGTGTGATTTTCGCATGTTTTTTGTCTCGTGAGGATATTTAATCGGGAAACTTGCCCTTCGTGGCTTGATATAAATTGAAAAGAGAATAAAGAATAAACCTTGGAAGCCCTTGATTAATTGTTGAAGGTGTTTACCTGTTTTCCTGGCTTCATGAATTAGAACTACTATAGGAATCCATGATTATCCTCGCATTATTGAATATTGATATTGACCTCTAGTGAGTGTCGAAGTTGGCCATCTCGTCTCTACCCCTTCGGGATTAGGCGTGATACTCACTGAGTACACGTTGATTACGTACTCATACTACACTTCTGTGCATTTTTGTTGCACAGGTATATATACCTCTAGCAGGCTACTGGGCGTAGCAGCACGGGTGTTTCTGGGACTAGGTGAGCTGCATCATTCGAGGCGACCGCATCTAGTGTATTTCCTTTCAGCATTTGTATATTATTCCTTGTCCCTTGTATTTCGGACGGATGTTGTATTTTATTTCACTTATCAGTAGTCGCTCATGCACTTGTGACAGTAGTTGCTCATGCACTTGTGACACCGGGTTTCTGGGAAGGTTTTTAACGGATTTGTACAAATTGTTATTATTTAAATTTGAATTCAATTAGTGATCTTTTATTTATGAAAAATGGAAGGAAAAATTCTAGATTTTCAAAAGTACTAAAAGAGGATTTAATTGATGATTTAGTGGGCTTGCCTGACAGAGGTGCCCGGCGGCACCACGACCCTTAGTGGATTTTGGGTCGTGACAACATGGTATCAGAGCACTAGGTTCCCGTCGGTCTCACGAGTCATGAGGAAGTCTAGTAGAGTCTCGCGTATCGGTACAGAGACGTCTGTACCTATCCTCGGGAGGCTACAGGGCTATTAGGGGTACTTCCCTTCTTTGTTTCCTTATCGTGCGGTTTGATTCCTTTGAGGCTTATGCCTTTGATTCCTTCCCACTCAATCTTACGCGACGCGAGCGCTTGTTATAAATCAAAAATTGAAGGATTGCAATGGCACTACAAATGTGGTGCGGGATGATTTACCCGGTATAGTTGATTGGACTATTATAGTCACATTACGGAGGGATATTCCATTATTTTAGCTCCGTAACAGAACTTCTGAGAGCCTTGAGGCTAGGCACAGGTTGCCATGATGCTCATGAGCGATTATTCCGCAGTGTTGTTGTGATGGTAGGGTGTTTGCCCACGTGTCGGGGCAGTGAATGAATTGAAGGGAGGTGTACTCAGTGTGTAATCAAAGGGATTCAGTATGTTATTCCCGGCAGGGGAAAGTCAATCGAACTAAGGATGGTCAGATGTGGACTAGTGGAAGTAATGGAGCGTGGTAATTGCAAGCGTGAAGGAGTTCTCTTCTTTATTGTGGTGATGTTGTCCTAATTGGACGTATTAAGTTTATCGGTGTTATGATCTTCTATGATTAGCCCTTGGGGCAAGATATTGTGAAATGGTATTGGAGATACAATTACCAGATATCGCGGGATGCGGTGGCTCCGGACTGAATCAGTATTGCAAATGCTGATGGTTTGATAAAGACGACCTTCGGAAAGGTTTGGGATTAGTAGCAAATTGTGGATTCAAGTTCTATGAAGATAAATTTTATTAAGACAACGACTGAGCAACAAAGGATGAGAAAGACATGTGGGAAGTGTCAGGCGGAGATTTAAACTTCTAAAGGGCCAGGTATAAGAAGCGTAGGTCGAGCAGCTGGTTAAAGGAGCGAGTTTGCCCAAAGTGGGAGAGTGGCGGAGCCGTATAGGGCTTAGTAGTAGTAGGATGGCTACGCGCCTAAGGAGAGTTTGGAATGGTCTGGGATTTTAGCGACGGGCAATTGAAGTCTGCAGGTTTAATTCGAAGCATGGGTTGTTATGCGGCAGGAGATTCGGTATGGCGGAAAGGAGCTGCTTGAAATAAAGAAGGATGCAGCATAACTCTGAATTTGGGAAGGCGTTGCCGCGCATTTGATTGATGTTCACAAGGGGTGAATGGACTCGTGCAGCTAGAGAGTAAGCTCGGACTCAGGATGGGTTATTGATGTCGTAGTGATGGTACCCCATGCAGCAGCGTTGGAAGATGCCGGGGAGTGATTTCTACAGGTGGTGTATTCCTGTGAGCAGGTTAGCAGTCGCGTGGTTGGCGAGGCTTCTGCGAAGAGTTCTACTGGATATGCAGCAAAGGGGATTGTTGTATGAATGGTGTTAATAATTTAGAGTATCAATTGGGGTTCTACGGTAAGATATCGAGAAGGCTGGCGATTGATTGCGCAAGGCTATGTCAACAAGAGATTAAGAATAATGGTGAACTCAGAGTTTTGTAATAATGGTTCAAGCTAAGTGGGAGAGTCCCACCGCTTATGATTTGGGCTTCATGGTTAGCTACTTGCGAGGTTTCCAGTTATTAATATCTCGATGGGTTATCTCAGCTACGGAAAAGACCATAAGTGGTAATTTGAGCGAACGAATTGTTGGAGGCATGCTATGGGTTGCCTTATTGGCTCATGTGCGGACTTGGAAAAAGGTTCAGGATTNATGGAAATACGAAGTGAGGATCAAGGGAGCAGTTCGGTGTCGACAAGGATGTCACGGGCTCGGATGAGCAAGGAAAGGTTGAATGATTAAGGTAAATTGGAATTGTCTTCAGCGTCACCCGAGATCGGTGTTTTATGAAAAAGGCTTTGCATCTTGGTAAGGGTTCTTGATCACTTTTCGGTGTTAGTGCGGCTGGTGGTTCAGGTGTGCGGACCCGTTGTTTATTTCGAGAGATTTTGGGAGTGTGTCCCACGGGAAGATTGTATAAGTGTGTCATGTAGTCACCTGATTGGCTAGAGATTTAGACCAAGAACGAGGATTTTGGTAATGACATTAATTTGAGAATGTAAGCCTGGAGAGCACCTTGTTTATCAGGTTATGGACCGGGGAGGTTGCTCCGGTTATGACGGTTGTTCTTATGTGTTATGAGGAAGAGGGAGTTACTATGGACCTTTGAAAGGTAATTGGCCGAGTGGGTGCAATCAGAAATCGGCTTGAGATCAATGAATCGATTTATATATGTGAACAGGGCTTTATATCAGGCCAGTTGTGTTTGTTTCAGCGAGCGTTCCCTGTGGAGGAACAATCGGGGTGTTATTTTGTCATCAGCCATTCCAGGCAATGCTGTATTGCACCGTATGAGTTATGAGACGGCTCGGTAAATTCTTATGTGTTAAGGTTCCGCGTGGCGATGATGTTATGTGAGCGGAATGGCTCTTGAGATTCAGATCTTGTACCGCACCTTAGTTGTGCTTGAGCTTTGTAGCCTATAGCGCTATGTGTTTTCTCAGGGATGGTATTATGCACTTAGCGTGCTTACGATCGAAATTCGATATTTTATTGTGATGAGTAGATTTAGCTCGAAGTGCAATCTCCTTATGTGAGATCTATGTGTGGATCGGGTGGCACGCCGCCATGGGTATGTTATTTGGATCGGGTTGCGCGCCGCAACAGTGTGATGTCGAGTCTAGTTTTCTATATGCTATTTTTGTGTGTTTCGCTTCCTATTTTCTAAGGAAAGACCGTAGTAGTGCGGGAGTTAGGTTCCTCCCAGAGTTCGTTTTCCTTTGCATTGCGTTCGAATTGGTCGCCTATTGGCGCATGGTAGCATCATATGAGATTTTAACAATTTCTGGGGTGGCTTATTACCTGAGCTGTTGTATCGGATGAGATGAGATCCCTTGATCTAGGATTCTGTGCAATCCAGCTATATGAGGTATGTTATGGAGATAAGACCATTATTGGGTTCAGAATGAGGTGAAGGCCTTGTCAGAAGTGTAGACCTAATGTTTTGTTGACTCGGCGATTGATTATAAATGTTGGTGCATCTCGTCCGTCAGGGCGGTATGGTAAAGGTTAGAGTGGGGCATGTATATGTCATAGGGTGCAATGGGAGCATCAGATTAGTAGGATTTTGACTAAGTTGATCAGGGAAAAAAAAGGGTTATGGTGGCCCTATGAGTGGGAAATGCACAGTGTGAAATCAACAAAGATATGCAATCGTGTTTGAGTACAGCGTGTAGTGATTGAAATGGTGATTGTATATTGGAGATAGGCCTAGCATAGGATTCTGGATGTTGGAATCGGGCTCTAAGGCTCAATTGCTTGAAAAATAAGGGGAATATCTTCAGTATTTATAGAGCCAATGTGCTTAGCTAAGTTGTGGTAGCACGGGAAGGTGCATGAGGTGCTAAATAGTGATTTCAGACTACTTCCGTGTAGTTCTCAGCACGTTCGAGGACGAACGTATGTTTAAGCGGGAGAGAATGTAACGACCCGACAGGTCGTTTTGAGTCCCAGCGCTCCATTCAGCAGTCGGAGGCCATGAACAGCTTCAGTTCAGGTAATATGACTTGTACGCGTGGTCGGAATTGAATTTCGGGAAGTCCAGAGTTGATTTGAGAAGAGAATTCTTATTTCAGGAGCTTAAAGTTGAAAGAATGAACTAGGATTGGAATTTTGAGTAAACGACCTCGGAATCGGGATCTGAAGGTTCCAGCAGGTTCGTATGATGATTTCGGACTTGAGCGTATGCCCGGTGCAGATTTTGGATAACCCGGGAGCATTTTGACGCATATTGTGGAAGTTAGCATTTTAGAAGGAATTTCATAAGTTTGGTTTGAAGAGCATTTTGGTGTTATCAATGTCCGTTTGGAATTCCGAGACTGGGAGTAGCTTTATATGGTGATTCTGGAGTTGGGAGCGCGATCGGAAGTGAATGTGGAGGTCCGTAGACCATTTTGAAGCCATTTGGCTAAAGATAGAAAATTGAAGGTTTTTGAGGAGTTTGACCGGAGGTTGACTTTTTGATATCGGGGTTGGAATCCAATTCCGGAAGTTGGAGTAGGTCCGTAATATCAAATATGACTTGTGTGCAAAATTTGAGCTCAATCGGACGTGATTTGATAGGTTTAAACAACAGAAATAGAAGTTCGAAATTTTAGAGTTCATAGAGCTTGAATTGGGGTGTAATCCATGATTTTAGCGTTGTTTGATATGATTTGAAGCCTCGAGCAAGTCCGTAATGTGTTTTGGGATTGGTTGATATGGTTGGTTGGGGTCCCGGGGGCCTCGGGTGAATTCCGGGTGGTTAACGGATCAAATTTGGAAGTTGAAGAACAGCTGAAGGAATCTGGTATCTGGTATTTCCGCTTCTGCGGAAATGGGACCGCAGAAGCGGCCCCGCAGAAGCGAGGACGAAGCCCCAGAAGTGGTTGGGCGTCGGGGCAGCCAGGACCGCAGAAGCGACCCTTGATCTGCTGATGCGGAGCTGCAGAAGCGGAAAGGGAGACGCAGAAGCGGAAGAGAGGATTTTGGGGAGGACCGCAGATGCGATCAAGGTCCCGCAGAAGCGGAACCGCATATGCGGTGGTATGGTCGCAGAAGAGAAAAGGGCTAAGCCAGGGAAGCCGCAGAAGCGGCCTACTGTCCGCAAAAGCGAAACCGCATAAGCGGCTATATTTCCGCAGAAACGGAAGTGACTGGAGGCAGAGACTTGTTTTAAATCGGGATTTTGGTTCATTTCACCCATTTTGCATGGCTTGGGGTATTTTTGGAGAGCTTCAAGGAGAGATTTCATCATCAATATTAAGGTAAGTTACTCCTAATTATTTCCAAGTTAAATACAAGACTATACCATGGAATTAGACATAAAAATTAGCATAAAAATTGGGGTTTTGGTGGAAAAACCTAGAAAATCATATTCTTTGAATTTAGCCTTGATTTTGAGCATGGAATTAGGAGAAAATTATATATTTGAGTTCCTAAGGTTATGGGTAATCTTTATCTTCGAGAAATTATGGATTCCGGGCACGTGGGCCCGAGGACATTTTGGTCATTTCACTAAGCGGAGCTGGGAATTTATATAATCTGAATTTTTAACAAGTATTTGAGCATGTTCTCATTAGTTTGTCGTTAGTTGGCTAGTTTTGGTGCATTGTGCATTTGTCCAAGCCTTCGGAAGGATGTAGAACGCCGGTTATGAGTCTTCGGAGCGAGGTGAGTCTCCTTTCTAATCTTGTGAGGGGGAAACTACCCCATAGGTGAGTTAAATTGATTATGTTCCCCTAATTGTGGGGGCTACGTATGCACGAGGTGACGAGAGTCCGTGCGTAGCTACTATTATGCTATTGTCCGGGTAGTCTAGGACCCAAAGCATGCTATACCTGGGATATTTGGAACCTTATTGACATTTGAATTGTTAAAAATCAAGTTGAACTAGTAAATGAATTTCAAAAGGATTAAACATCGTTTTCTTGAATTGTTAAAAGAGGATTTGGTTTTTATTTGATAAAATAGCCTGGTAAACTCTTAATTCCCTACTTGAGCATG
Organism: Nicotiana attenuata; assembly: GCF_001879085.1. NCBI lineage: Eukaryota > Viridiplantae > Streptophyta > Magnoliopsida > Solanales > Solanaceae > Nicotiana > Nicotiana attenuata. The sequence goes on along the minus strand of NW_017673104.1, from coordinate 9,618 downwards.
TATTTTATGTGTGCCCGCGTTGCATGGATGATTCGCGAGCAGGATATATGTTTATTTATGGAACGGGCCGAACGCCTCGGTGAAAATAGATGCATCTATGGTTCGTGTCGCTCGACCCTCGGCAGTGCACATTTTACATTCCTGTTGGATCGGGCCGTCGCCTCGGTGTGATTTGCGCATGTTATTTGTCGCTTGAGGATTTTTAATCGCGAAACTTGCCCTTCGTGGCTTGATATAAATTGAAAAGATAATAAAGAATAAACCTTGGAAGCCCTTGATTAATTGTTGAAGGTGTTTGCATGTTTTCCTGGCTTCGTGAATTAGAACTACTATATGAATCCATGATTATCCTTGCATTATTGAATATTGATATTGACCTCTAGTGAGTGTCGAAGTTGGCCATCTCGTCTCTACCCCTCCGGGATTAGGCGGGATACTTACTGAGTACACGTTGATTACGTACTCATACTACACTTCTGTGCATTTTTGTTGCACATGTATATATACCTTAGCGGCCTATCGGCGCAGCAGCACAGACGATTCAGGGACTAGGTGAGTTGCAGTATGCAAGGCGACCTGTAGCTCTTTAAAGTCCCTTTCTAGTAACTGTATTTCTTTTCCGTCCATTATATTCCGGACGGATGTTGTGTTGTATTTATATCCTATTCAGTAGTTGCTCATGCACTTGTGACACCGGGTTTCTGGGATGGTTTCAGCAAACTTTGTACTAATTATTATTATTTAAGTTTGAATTCAAGAA
>NW_017673104.1:5345-7521 GCF_001879085.1 Nicotiana attenuata | reverse complement strand
ATTGATAAACTTCAGGTTTACACCATGATGTGTGCAATTATGAATAAACTCCAAGTTTATTATGATATGAGTTTTTATATCAATAAATATCCACTTCATTGTGGTATTCTTTTGTTTATGTAGTACAAATTGGAGAATAAAGCGGGTAACTTTTCACATACATATTACCCCGCTACAAGTTGTAGTAATAGAAGATATTAAATCTTTCCTTTATTATTAGTCTCAATATAATCAACCGCTTTCACGTATAATTTGAAAACTGAATAAGTTTCTTTGAGACTTACTACAACACAATACTTTATTGGTAATTAATTGTGTTTCTCCAAAATAGTATAATTGGCTCTTGCAGAGTTCTCAATTAATTTTGTAGTACCACATATTCATCAACACCCATATGGTGAATATCTCTTTTATAGAGAAAGTTATACCATTATGGTTATGGTCAAAATTATATGCAAGATCTGTTTCTTGCATTACCGCTGTCTTTTAACAATCACAATGCCAAAATATTTTGGCGTACAATAGGTACGTGACCAATGACCATTCATGCCATAATAATGACATTATTTTCTTATATCATCTCAAACCTCCTTTTAGAGGTGAGTGCGGTATATTCACTACCACTAGCACGTTCATATTCTTTGAAGAATGAAAATGTATTCATAAATCAGATGTTGTCACATTCACATCATGAATGGACCATAATCATCTATATGTGCTTTACAAAATCTCATCTCAAATCGATGACAAATATTTTTCACAGAGTGAAAGATTATTTTTGAGAATCCTTATTGTTCTCATTACCACAAATGATGACGATTATAATTTCGTCTATTGTCACGCCCATATCCATTGATACATTCATAGTAATAATTTTGTCTTCTTTTAGACTTATCACATACTGCTATCACATTCTCTTAAGGGAATGAGAATGGAGCAAATTCAATGGGACGAATTTTCAATTCTTTGCCCACAATCATACATGAATTTGATCATGGCGAGGCATAGAAATTTTACCACTTCAGGTGGTTATAATTTCTTACAAACTCCATTAGAGTTATAATCAAACATTATTGTCTTTGCTTGTATTTAAAATCAAAGTATAGAATAAAAGAGAAAAATACGGTAAAATTCTTACCTTAAATCAAGAATTTAATCATGAAGGAAGTTCATGGAATAATTGACAATCAATATGCTCAATCCCAAAGCTTCTACTCAATTGGTTAGAGTCTCGTGCTGATAACGTGTTATGAAATAATAAAAGTAAAAGAAGAGTATTGCAGAGAAAAGTAGAGAGAGAGAATTCTTATTGATATGGGATGATTTACAATGGAATAGAACCCTCTATTTATAGGGAGATGGTGACTTAGGCACCAAGTAATAAACCCTAGAATCTCTCTAAATATAGACATTCACCATAAATAAAATTCTATTTATAACAAGATTGACATATTGATTTTTACTGTATCTTGGGCATGACTAGAGATTTGGAGTAGAAGAAATGAGTAGAACTTTGAAGTGATTTAATTTTAGGGAAAATACATAAAATTCCCATTGAACTTGTCCCGAAAACTAGGTTAAATACTTAAACTAAAATGTGCGTTCCTTTACCCGCCCACCCCCTCCCCACAAATACATATCGAGTGAATTATTTCCCCTCCTCCTAAGAGCTGATGTTGGCTCCTTCACCACCATGAGTGTGTAATCACGTTTTTAACCTTCAACCAGTATTAACAAATTAATTTTAGTAGCTATTGCTCAAGCACAACGGATTCAAACCAACAATAAACCAAACAAATTTGGCTTTCCGATTTTAAGTTCTCGGTTCTTCATGGCCTCTAAAATGACATAAAAAGAGAAGGAAGAACATGCTTTAATCATTACAGAGGTTAAAGATTAAGAGGGAAAGAAAAAGGAATTCCGCTTTTCATGCATTTTAACTTTAATTTGAAACATAATCGTGAAGCCTTGCATGAGAAATATGATTCTGACGTGGCGCTGATGTGGCGCACATGTAAAGCATCTCATGTTGTGAGACTGATATAAGTGTTTCAGGGGGGGTGGGGTGGGGGGGGGGGGGGGGTAGGGGATTAGTTCTCGTCGAAATATCGTTTAGTGGGATAAACAACGCCCGTTTCTTAATTTATGAAGAAATTATTTATATACGGTAAAGTGG
>NW_017673104.1:0-3683 GCF_001879085.1 Nicotiana attenuata | reverse complement strand
CCACCTTTCTCTTTCTCCTTATTTTGATTTAATACCCAAAGCGTATTTTCCCCTCCGACCAAGAAGTTGCAGGATATTCTTCCTCAATATTCACTAGTTGGGCCCTGATAATTTGGAGAATTTGAAGAAGCTAGCAGAGCAGTTCCACAAGCAAGCACCTATTGCTGCCCCAGCTACCGGGGCCCCTGAAGGTGTTGCTGCAGGTGATAAGGTGCCGGAACTCGTGGCTTGCCAAACGTTCGAAGCAGCCGAAGCAGAGGAGGGTCACAATTCCTAAAATTTTAATTGAATTTTGTATAAATCCCTTCTCCATCTCAACATTTTGAGATCCGTTTAATTTAGATGAGTGCTCTATTTGATTTTGATTGTGAACTACGGAACCGTCGCCGACAACCTCCCGCCGCCGACCCAAGTCGCCGCCTTCATCAGGGACTAAACCTAAGCGAATAAGTGTAAAATGAGGGGAAAATTTGGGTTGGGGGTTAATAATTATTTCCTATTTTATTTTCCTATGTGGCCTGACCTGGAGCCTACGTGGTTTAATTTCTTGACGTGGCGTCCTATGTGTAGGAGATTGTATTACACGCACTGATAGCGTCGTGTCATAAGCGTTTATTATACACGGTTTAAAGGAGTGTAAGTATTCAATTGACAAATTATTAAGTTTGGGGACCGACATGACAAAGTAATAAGTATAGGTGCCATTTAGGCCATTCTGCCCTTTTTTTATTTAACGGTTAGGGTAGAACTCGAAAGAGTAAGTTTAACACGAACGATTTTGAAAGTAAATGCATGTGAAAGTTATGTCAAATTTATTTTTGTTTTGATAACTAAAAGCTAAAGTATCTATTCACCTCAAAGATAGTTTATTTAATTTAGAAATTTTTACCTCTTATAGCAAAGGTTAACACTTATTTATTTTAAATAAATACCATTTAAAAAAATTATATTCTACAGATACTTTTTAATGTTTATAGCAAAATATCTAATTTTGGTTAACTCCTACCCCTAAACCACTAAATACGCTATTCGGTTACACTATTTTCTTTCTTTCTCTACTTTGATACATGCCATTCTTTTCCCCATTCCCTAAAAATACGATGCTCAATCTCAAAATTCCTCTCACCCACATCACCTACGTTCTCTCCGATCCCAATTTCTCAAATTCCATCGGACGTTGCTTTCTCTTAAATTTTTTAATGTATACCCGATTTGAGCAAACTTCAGACACTACTTCCACTTTCCTTCTTCTTCTTTTTTTCTTATTTTCTTTCTTCTCCCTTCTTCTTTGTTGCTGTTTGAAAGCTATAGGTATGTTAATATTGGATAAAGAAGAAACTAAGTGTTTGGATTCTGATAATGCGAATTGTGGGATTTGTTTTGAGGAATATACTGTTTTTTTCGATCGGCGCGCACAACACAAGGTTTTTGCTCGACGGTGGATTCGCCGGAAATTAGGGTTTGTTCTTGAATAAAGACGATGGAGTTTGGGGATGAGCAACTTGATTTTCTGTTAATATATTTCAATATATCTTCAACGTATCACGATGTATTTTCATGTATTTCATTATATTCATTGTCTTTTTTTTTTTATTTTAATTCAACGTATCTCGATGTATTCCATGTATTTTATTGTATTCACTATCTTTTTTTATTGTATTCCAATATATCCCGCTGTATTCTATGTATTTCATTGTATTCACTGTCTCGCTATATGCGATGAATGTATTCATATGTTCTTTTGATTAATATAATTTATGTATTCAGATGTATTATATAATTTCTCTGAAGATTGCTATGTTTTTAGGATATTTTTCGGTTGAGAATCTTTTTTATAACTGGAAATACAAATTTTGTGTGTTATAATTGAGTTTGTTGAGTTATATTAGGAGTCTATTATGTTAATTGATTCACTTTCCGTTTAAAAATAGTGTAATCCCATGTTTCACGCCGTGAATACAGTCGAATAAATTAGAATACAATAATCTATCCAGCTGTAATCCCATATTTCACGCCATGAAAACAGTCGAATACACTCGAATACAACAACTGATTAGCTGGACTTCCCTGATTCACGTATATTTTTGCTATTGTATTCATGAATACAGTAGCTTAAATACATCTAATACATGTTATAATAACAGAAAACGTGTCTACAATCCGTAATATAGCAAATGGTATCTATAGATAGCTAATTACCACTAAAAGATAATGCTTTATGAAAAAAAATTCTCTTTTATAAAACTAGAAATAAGGAGAATTAACACAAATAGTTGCTCCTCCAACCACTTAAATTAAAAAGGGAAAATTACGCAATACATCAAATATTTAAACTATATTTATTTGTGACGACCCAAAGGGTTATCACTTGTTTTCTTATTGATTTTGTGCTTCCGAGGCCTTGAAAACCTCATTTAGGGTTGCCTCAATTTGCGTGCGCAGTCCGGGCACGTAGCCGGAAAGCTTAAATATGAATTCTTTGAGAAAAATGCTAAATTTTGGTATTAAAATGAATAAATTTTGACTTCGGTCAACATTTTGGGTAAACGGACCCGGACCCGTGATTTGACGGTCCCGAAGGGTCCGTAGGAAAATATGGGACTTGGGCGTATGCCCGGAGTCGAATTCCGAGGTCCCAAGCCCGAGAAATGAATTTTTGTGTGAAATTGTTTTCTGGAAATAATTAAGGAAATTGGAAATGAAATTTGATCAGAACGTGATGGTATCGGGCGCGTATTTTGGTTCCGGCGCCCGATACAGATCTTATAAATGGTTTAAACACTTTCTGTAAAGTTTGGTTGAAAACGGACGTCGTTTGACGTGTTTCGGACTTGAAATGGAAAATTTAATGTTTTGTGAAACTTGGAAGAAATCATGGATTTTGATGCTTAACTTGATGTATATGATGTTATATTAGCGATTTGATCGCACGAATAAGTCCGTAGGATGTTTTTGAGGTTGTGTGTATGATTGATTTGGAGCCCCGAGGGCTCGGATGAGTTTTGGATAGGCCACGAGTGCATTTTTTGAACTTTGGAATTTCTGGTATTTTTCTGAGCAGCAAACCTCGCATTTGCGAAGAGGGTCTCGGAAATGCGAGCCCTGCATCGCAAATGCGAGACTAGGGACTTGGCTGCCTGATCGCAAATGCGATCTATTTGTTCGCAAATGCGAAAATGGGCAGGTCGCAAATGCGACATAAACGATCGCAAATGCGAATCCTGAGATTTTGAAAGGGTTCGCAAATGCGAACAATTTTCTCGCAATTCCCATAACAGGTCGGGGTTCGCAATTGCGAACCCCAGTTCGCAAATCCCATATCTGCAACCTGCATATTTTTATACTTAGTCGAATTTTGAACCATTTTCCACCCTATTTTAAAACACAACTCCTTAGGCAATTTTCCAAGAACAAGACTTCTTCCAAATCATTTGTAAGTTGATTTTTACTCATTTCCTTCAATCATTGACATCATTTAACATGTTTTCAACTTAAAATCAAGGATTTTCATGGGTGAAATTGGGGGTTTTGGGTAGAACCTAGGTTTTCTAAAAATTGGGGATTTGGACCTCAATTTGAGGTCCGATTTCAAAACAATTTACATATTTGAGTTCGTGGGGGAATGGGTAACCGGATTTTGGTTCGAACCTCGGGTTTTGACCACGTGGGCCCGGGGACGATTT
>NW_017673103.1:144354-151126 GCF_001879085.1 Nicotiana attenuata | reverse complement strand
CTCAGCTGAAGAGAAAAGCCTCCCAAAAACCCTGAGCAAGATGAAATGATCCGGAAGGTCAAGAGCCTAGAACAGTCATTCCGAAATATGCAGGGACTCGGAGGACAAGTGAGTGTAGCCTACAAGGACCTGTGCCTGTTTCCTGACGTCCAGTTGCCAGCAGGATTCAAGTTACCCAAGTTTGACTTATATGATGGCCATGGTGATCCGGTGGCCCACTTAAGGGGATTCTGCAGCAAGATGAGAGGACCTGGGGGAAAAGATAAGTTATTAATGGCTTACTTTAGTCAAAGTCTAAGTGGAGCAGCATTGGAGTGGTACACACGACAGGACCATGCCCGATGGTACACCTGGGACGACCTGGCTCAAGCATTTGCATGTCATTTTCAATACAATCTCGAAATTGTCCCGGACCGTCTGTCACTGACTAAAATCGAGAAGAAGCCCGGAGAAAGCTTTAGAGAGTATGGTTTCCAGTGGAGAGAACAAGCAGCGAGAGTCGATCCTCCAATGAAAGAGAATGAGATGGTTGATTATTTCCTTCAGGCTTTGGAGCCAACCTATTATGGTCATTTGGTGTCCGCAGTGGGCAAAACTTTCAATGAGGTCGTGAAAATGGGAAGCATGGTGGAAAAGGGCTCAAGTCTAACAAAATTATGAGCTATTCAGCAATCAAAGCAACCACTCAGGCTATACAAAGTGGCACTGGAGGAGTATTGGGGAAGAAAAAGAAAGAAGATGTTGTAGTGGTGGAATCGAGACCTTGGTCCAGGAACCTACCTCCATATTACCACCAACCTCGACCCCATCCCCAAACCTACCCACATACCCCATATGGCCCACCGCAACACTACTATCCACCCCCTGCCCCCCATTTCTCTGCCCACCATGCCCAAACATACCCCCAACCCTCTACCCAATGGCGTGCACCGGCTCCTCAAAACTCATACCCAGCTCCACAAAATACATATCCACCCCCAAGAGCCTACAGAAACCCCCCCGGATCAGGTCACCGACCAAACCCAGCCTTCAAAAATGAGAGATTACAGAAGCGAAAGACTTTCACTCCACTGGGAGAATCATATACCAGTCTTTTTCACAAATTAAGGCAGCTAGGTCTGTTGAATCCAATTGAGCCCAAAATACCAAACCCCCTTCCTAGACATCTGGATCCTTCAGTAAGTTGTGAATACTGTTCAGGGGCCCCCGGACATGATACCGAGAAGTGTTGGAAATTAAAGATCAATGTGCAAGAGCTCATTGACACTCACCGGATCGAGGTTCAGGCTCCATAAGCACCGAACATTAACCAGAATCCGTTGCCGGCTTACCACGAAGCCCACATGATTGAACTGATACACAAGGGAGGGAAGCCCAAGAAACCTTCGCAAGCAGTAATGATGATCCGTGCTAGTAAAACCAGTTCGAAAGAAAAATCAACCAGTGAGAAAACAATGGCTCAATTGCAAGGGGTGGACAGTGAGCCAGCTGTGGAAGCCGAGAAAGGGTCATCGAGCAGTGTTGCCGTAAAACCCAAGCCAGTCAGCGTGGTGGTACAAGGGGAAGCAAACAAACCTGTGATGGTCGTGAAGGGAGCTCGCATAGAGCCTGTTGTCATAAAGCCAGCAACTCAGTTGCCAGTGACCATCAACAAAACTATTCTTTGGAGTTATGAACATGTGGTGATGACATATAAGGGAAAGAAAGTCAAAGAAATGTCGTTCGCCGAGGTTAACATGGTTGAAGCAGAGGAAAGGTCAGGCAAGGCAAATGTGCAGTTCGTCAGACCACATGCAAAAATCAACAATCGGGAAGCTATTCCTCTTCTTACTCGGAGAGAGTCTTGGTAGTGGGTTTGGATCTTCTTTTGTTGTCTAGATTATTCCAGGGTTTGTAATTCAGATATTATGTTCCGTCCAATTGGATGTGTTAAAGCCCTGTTATCTTTAATGAAATGCAATTGTCTTTCTTCATTCCTAATTTTGCCTCAGTTTCCCTTTGCTTTTCTGTACAGTTCTTCTTATGCTGATATCAATGACATGACATGCATGAGGAATCCTCGGCCCAGTCTGAAAGGCCGGTCTGGTTCTGAAGTAATAATACAGGAAATTGAGTGTGATAACGAATTGTAACATGATGATGATGAATGGGTGAAAAACCTGCCTGAATAGTTGAGTGTGATCGATGAGAAGAGATTGGCATCAGTGTGTCACTGACAATTGTACCAACAGAGAATGGCAAGAGCATATAACAAGAAAGTGCGTCCGCGGAAGTTTGAAGTATGGCAATTGATATTGAGACGTATATTACCTCATTGGGCTGAAGCAAAAGGAAAGTTCGCCCCGAACTGGCAGGGGTCATTTGTTGTAACCAGAGTGTTGTCCAATGGCGCATTATACCTGACAGATGTGGAAGGGAAATGTGTAGAAATGGCTATCAACTCTGATGCAGTCAAGTGATACTATGTATGATTTCTTTGTCTAATTGTACTTAATTGTATTTGGCATATTTTGAAATTGAAATGACGAAGGCATTTTGTTCTGCTATCCAAACACTTTATCCTCTGTTATCCCTTTGAGCCTTACTCTATTTTCTTTCGTACCCTCTTTCGGAATCAATAATAAAACTCGTAAGCCCGAGCGGGGAAAGAAAGTGGAGAAACAAGAGAAAGACAGTGAAAAAGGAAAAAGAAAAGAAAAAGAAAAGAAAAGAAAAAGAAAAATAAAAGAAGAAAAAAAAAAGAGAAAGGGAAAAGAAGGAAAAAACAAAGAAAAAAGAATAGAAAATAAAAACAGAAAAAAAAGAAGAGAAAAGCAAAAGAAAAGGAAAGAAAAGAAATGAAAAGAAAGAAAAGAAAAGTGGAAGAAAAGGAAAGATCGCAACAACGAACGTAGTTTTATGCCCTGGACTACGTTTGACTTGATCTCGAAAGGGTACGTAGGCAGCCTCATTGAGGTTCAGTCACACTAAAATAAAAGTCCAAAATTCCCCAAGAAGGAAACTGGGGCAGAAGTTGTGTTTGTTGCGAGAAATATGATTCCGAAAGTTGTAATTTCAAACCCATGTTGAATTATTTTGAGCCTCTATACCCTTCTTTCTAAAACCCATCCAAAAGCCACATTACAAGGTCCAAAGAAAGACCTTCCGATCAATTTTCAAGAAATGCCAATACGAGCAGGTAAAATGATTCATGTTTGGGACAACACTCTGGTGCCAGAAGAAAAATGATGAAAATGAGAGAGTCTTATTGGTGAAAACCCTCACAGGCACCGTAAGGCGACGTGAGTTGAGAAAAATAAAAATGGGAGAGTCTTATCGGTGAAAACCCTCACGGGCACCGTAAGGCGAAGTGAGTTTTGAGAGATATCAAAAATGAGAGAGTCTTATTGGTGAAAACCCTCACAGGCACCATAAGGCGACGTGAGTTGAGAGAGAATTGAAGTGAGAGAGTCTTATTGGTGAAAACCCTCACGGGCACCTTGAGGCAGAAGTGAGCTAAAAGCAAACAAATGAGAAAGGTCTGTTGGTGGAAAGCTGTTTCGAGGCACCGCAGGATGAACAAGGTCAAGGTTTGGGTAAAGTAATCAAGCTATGGAAATACCGAGGCAACGCGGTAGGGCAGGTGAAAAGTTGATTGGTTAAACAGATTGGTCCGATTAGTCCAAAATGCATGTCATGACGATTCATACCAGCTGTTCCGGTCAGATAAGCTTCTTTTCTTTTTCTTTCTAGCAGTCATCCGATTTTGGATTCTTCGTATCCTTAACTCACAAAATCATTGCACTTCATTTTCTTTTGGGGTTTGTCTGTCTAAAGATGTTTCAATGTTAGTTTTGTTCAAAGCAAGTGGGAAAGGGTTTCAAAGCCCACTACCAGTTTCCGAAATTGCACAAGCCCAGCGTGGTCAGAGCATGTCAAAGACAACATGATTTAAGGTGGAATACAGGGAATTACCGGAAGTTCATCGATGGAATGATTGGGTAATGTCGTGGGAAAGACAAATGGTCAGATAAAGGGGTCAGAGGTATACAATAACAGTACGGGTTGTCGAAAGTCATGTGGTTCGAAAGTTGGTCAGAAAGTCAAGCGATTCAGAGCCAGTTCGGGGAAGCCGGTCAAAGCAAAACAATGCAGTGGAAGGATTTCAGCGAGAATGCCATCAACTAACCACCGTTTTAAACTGACAAACTTTTCTTTGATTGAAACAGGGGCAGAAAGTCGGTTGTTTCGGAGGAATTCTCCGTAAGGGAAAAACAAGCAGTGATCAGGTTTGACTTTAAAATAGGGAATAATCAAAATACAAGATAATCATGAATAGTGTAGGGGAATATAAGTGAGTGTTAAAAGATTGCATGCTTAAGATAAGGTTCGGTTAGGATTTTCAGGACCCTCCTGGATAATGGGACGTAGTTTTAGGATCTGTTTAGATAACAAGATATAGTGGAAGTCGTAATAGAAGTTGTCAGGACCCTCTTGGATAATGGGGAGTAGTTAAGACCTTTTGATAACAATGTAGTAGAAGTAATACCTTTGAAAGATACAACGTAGGTTCGTAATTGTTAGGAGTTGTCAGGACCCCCTGGATAATAGGATCTAGCGTTCACATTCTTAGTAATAGTTGGTAGAACAATTCAGTTTAACACTCACCCATGTACCCAGCTGCCAAACTGGGGCAGAAATTTTCTTTGTTTTGTCTGTTTTTGTTGAAATTAGGTACCCATTCGAGAACAGGGAGGAGTATTTTCAAGTTTTGGAGTCGGGAGCCCACCCGTGAAAACAGAGGCACATTTATTTTCAAGTTCTGAAGTCGGGAGCCCGCCCGTGAAAATAGAGGCACATTTATTTTCAAGTTCTGAAGTCGGGAGTCCGCCCGTAAAAACAGAGGCACATCTATTTTCAAGTTCTGAAGTCGGGAGCCCGCCCGTGAAAACAGAGGCACATTTATTTTCAAGTTCTGAAGTCGGGAGCCCGCCCGTGAAAATAGAGGCACATTTATTTTCAAGTTCTGAAGTCGGGAGCCCACCCGTGAAAACAGAGGCACATTTATTTTCAAGTTCTGAAGTTGGGAGCCCGCCCGTATAACAGAGGAATACGTTTCAAGCCCACAAGGGAAGTACAATTCAGATTTTAGTTTTCAATTTTTAATGTTTGATAACATGCTGTGCCCAGTCACCAAACTGGGGCAGAAAATTTTCTTTGTTTGTCCATTTTGTTGCAAGCAGGAGCCCACCTGGAGAACAAGGGAATACTTTTCAATTTCAGCAGTCAGGAGCCCACCTGGAGAACAAGGGAATATTTTCAAGTTCAGCGATCAGGCGCCCACCTGAAGAACAAGGGAAGTACAATACAATTTTAGCTCTTAATATTTGATAACATGCTGCACCCAGTTATCAAACTGGGGCAGAGAATTTTCCTTGTTGTTTATTTTGTTGAAGTCAGGAGTCCCGCCTGGAGAACAGAGGCATAAAAATTTCAGCAGTCAGGAGCCCGCCTGGAGAATGGAGGCATACTTTTCAAGCGTCAGGAGCCCGCCTGGAAAATGGACACATATTTCAAATGGTAACAATCAAGCATCATTCGGAGGAATGGCAACAACATCGCCAATCACAATGCAAGACAACAACACGAATCCATTGGAAGAATACAAGATACAAATTTAAGGCAACACAAGAGCAAGTTTGAAGACATAGATAGGATCTTTTGTAACTCATAGATCATAGCTTAGGCTAGCTTCTTTTGTTTTACCACGGTGTAATAAGGAGGTCAGCGAGCAGTAGCAGCAGCAACAGCAGTGAAATCACAGCTCCTGGTAGTCCCAGCTACCAAACCTTCCCGAACTACACTGACCTGATTCCTGTTTAGCCCAGGATATGTAGGCAACCTTTGAAGCAAGGTTCGGTCAGACGGTTTTCAAAATGCTTCACACGGAATATTCGAACGGGCAAAAATCGCTCATATTTGCTCACTTATCTTTGCCCGAAAACCTTTCATGTTTCCGAGCAAAGAGGGGCAGCTGTGAGCACGTGATTTTTTCCCTATGTATGAATTATTCCCAAAATTCAAACAAAACAATTTCTTTATTATTTTTACAATTTTGTGGCATTTCTGGTAATTGTTGCATTTTACTTGTGCATTTTAAATCATATGAAAAATACAAAAATACATGTGGCATTTGTGTGGGAGTTAATTTCATGTTTCCAGTGTTAGTTACATATAAAGAAAATGACAAAAAATGACTTTATGCACTGTTATCTTTAATTCATAGAATTTGTCTTAAATTTTAGGCTAAAATTAGAAATTAATTAATTTTGTTAATTAGATAATATTCTTTTAGAGTCAATTTGGTCTTTGACTTTTTATTTGTCATTTTAACAAAAAATAAAAAATATATAAATACAAAACAAGAAAAGAGAAAAATACAAAGAAACAAAGATACAAAAGGGCTGCCTAGTAGCTGGGCCATTTAAATTAAAACCTGGCCCAATTGTAGTTTTCAACCCGTCACATCCCTGGTCCAACCATCCCTGATCCAAACCCGACCCCCTTCTGACCAAACGACGTCGTTTGGCATCGTTAAATCTGAGCCCTTCAAATCCCTGATCCAACGGCCACATTTTTGGCTTTGGAAATACATAAAAGTGTCTGAAATTAAGAAAAAAATCTAAAAAATACTTTCTTCCTCGTACCCCTGTAACGCCACTACCCCCCCCCCCGACCCCCAACCACACTCCTCCGCCCGCCCTCCGCCCTAGCCGCCGCCGGTACGAACTCC